>NW_023645251.1:5000-8233 GCF_015228065.2 Penaeus monodon | reverse complement strand
CCTGATGATAATTATAATGATAATGTCAATGATAATGATATGTTGAGAGTATAAATAAGGAAAAAGATAATGGTCATGATAATAGTTATGATAAAAATGATGATTTAAATTTAAATGCATTATATTCCATGTAGCTATATTATGGTGACAACATGAATACTAAAGGACGACATACAAACATACACGCGCGCATCATACTCAAACTCTGTTATCGTAATTATTTTAATTACTGTTATAACTGTTATCATCACCATTATCATTATTATTATCATAGCCATTATACCATGCACTGAAGTGGGTCGGCCATCAGTTTATGCATATCTATTATTTATATCAAGGGGAGGAGGGTGTTCAGAAGGTAGGAGGGGATGGGAAAATGAAGGAGAGAAGAAAGGGGGAAGAGGGATGAAGAAGAAAAGGGGAAAGGGGAAGAGGAATCCGAGGGGAAACGGATGGGACTTAAACCCACCGCCACAGGTTTATGTTCTGTCCACTGTATTTTTTTGTTACATACAAGTGGCTCCACATGTGCTCAGACGGCAAGGAGTCTATCAGTAGGACCTAGTTACCGATCCTGATTTCCCCATTCCTTGAATTGGCGGTCATTTTTTTTTTTTTTTTTTTTTTTTTTAACACAGTTGATATCGATACGATTATTATTTTTATTGATGTTATGATTATTTAATTGTAATTAAAATCTTGGTAACACTTAAGAAATTATAATAAAAAAAATCCAGAAGTCGAGGAAAAGGGTAAACAGGTGAGATACGTAGGACTAATAACTGACACCTTGGTGACTAAGCACTTGTAGAGACATCTATGTGTAGAAAGAAGAAGAAGAAGAAGAAGAAAAAAAAAAACTTGTATTACAGTGGGCACGGCATGTGTTCTTGCCGTACGTGCCGATTGGGTTAAAAAAAAAAAAAGGAGGATGGGGAATGGGAATCACAGGGGAAACGGAGGAGAATTAAAGAGGAAAAGAGGTAAAGGTAATGGGAGGGAGGATCAGAAAAGAGGGAATGAGAGAGGGAGGGAAGGGGATAAAAGAGGGAAGGAGGTAGGAGAGTTTAAGGAGGAAGAGTAAGGAAGTGAGAGGACAGATGTAAGGCTTAGAAAGTGGAAACGTATGAGTGAATTTACGAAATATCTGGGATAGAACGAGGGTGAAACGATGGAAAAGGGAAGGGAGAGGGAAAGGAAAAAAGACAGGGGTGGTAAAAGGTAGAAAGAGGAATGTGAAAGTGGAAGATGAACTTTATCCGTTCCTTTATTTATTTACTTATCATTTATTTATTTATCTATTTATTTATTGGTTTTTATCTTATTTATTTATTTTATTTTATTTTATCTTATTTATTTATTTATTTTATTTTATTTTATTATTATTATTTTTTTTTTGCATGGGTCAGTCTAATAATATTAGTAATGGCAGTAATAAAGGATATACAAGGAAAGCCAATAATGATTATCATATATAAAAAAAAAATAGATAAAATAACAAAATACTGCAAAAACAATGTGATGGTTTTAAAAAAATTACACTAATCACGAAAGTATCTTTTATAAACTGCTAAAAAGGTAAGAGAGAAAAAAAACGAAAATCCATTCAGTGATTCTGATGTACAAGGATCGTTGAAGAGATTGATATTTGCGTTCTATCAGAGTGATTGGCGAAGTCAGTTATCACAAATAGGACTAACGGAGATTAAACCAATCGACACGTATGACAAGAATACATGTCATGCCCACTGTAATACAAGTTTATTTACTGTATTTACACATAGATGGCTCTACAATTGCTTAGTCACCAAGGAGTCAGTTATTAATCCTACCTATCTCACCTGCTTACCCTTTTCCTTGACTTTTGGAAAGATTCTTTTGTATTACTTCATTTTCTTAAATGTTACCAGATTTTAATAACAATTTAATAATCATATCATCAACAACAGTAATAACAGTATTGATATCAATTGTATTAAAAGGAAAAACACAATTTGCCGCCAATTCAAGGAATGTGGAAATCAGGATCGGTCACTAGGGCCTATTGATAGACTCCTTGCCGGCCGAGCATACGTGGAGCCATCTGTATGTAACAAAATTCACAAAAAAAACTATAGGGGACAGAACATAAATCCGGGATGGTTGGGTTAAAACAGAATACATATCAACTGTCTGAATGTCAGCCGAGCGAGATAAAGAATTCTGTTTAACACTGAGATAGCTGACTTAGGCATTGCATCTCTATATTTCATGGAAGGTCGGATTATTAAACGTGAGATCTATTGAATTCAGAGGAGAGGTATTTAGTTCTGAGAGCCTAATAACGATTTGGGTTGGTTGGACGCGTTCGCATAAATGTGTCTGTGTGTGGGTGTATGTATATATGCACACACACACACACACACACACACACACACACACACACACACACACACACACATATAAAAAAAAAATATATATATATATATATATACACACACACACACACACACACACACACACACACACACGCACACACACACATATATATATATAAATATATATATATATATATATATATGTATATATATTTATGTGTGTGGTGTGTGTGTGGTGTGTGTGTTTGGTGTGTGTGTGTGTGTGTGTGTGTGTGTTGTGTGTGTGTGTGTGTATACATACACCCACAAACAGACACATTTATGCGAACGCGTCCAACCAACCAAATCGATGACATTTGGATGATGCAACATTGGTTGATGTAATTACTCTATTATAGCTGAGGTGGACTAAGGGCCGTACTTAAAAAAAAACTCTGAAACCACGGCAACGCCAGGAAACGCCGGTGCCGTCGCAGCCGTTCGGGCGCCACGGAGAGTGCTAACTTCGACAATAACTACTATTACCAAGCCAACCAGTGCAGGAAATAAGCGCGAAACTTGACATTTTCAGCTCGACTGATAATTAAAATGCCAATTAGTTATTTCCTATTGTACAGGTAATCATATAAAAGGTTGCAATTTAGTTGACTAAACACACAATAGTCATGCACTCACATATACACACACTTTAATGCTACCACATAGACACATATTGTTTCTAACATATACAAACATGTACACATAAATAGTATTTTATGAACACAGAGTATTTGTCTGTCTTTTGTTTAACCTTTCTAACCTTTCTAGCCGTTTTTCTGTTAATTTACCATTTCCCTCTCATGTTAATGAATATTAGTCTTATTATTCACATGTTCA
>NW_023645250.1:0-8235 GCF_015228065.2 Penaeus monodon | reverse complement strand
TTTTTCTTAAAAAATACGGTGGGGATTTTTTGTTTTGGGGATCAGAGAAATTTAACAGAGGGTTCGAAATCTGAAAATGGGTGGTTTTTTTGCAGAGGAGAGAAGGAAGACTGCATCTGGCAGCTTTCTTAGCAGCCCGATCTTCACGCAGAGTTACATGCCACCCTTGCGCATTTAAGATGTTTTTTTTGGATTTACGAACATTCTTTTTTGATAATGTGACTCTCTTAGTGTTGAAGCAATCGAGAGTTTTTTAAACCTTCCACCAGTAGTGGGGAGGCAAGTTTGGTGCATGAGTAACACGAAAAAAGAAACTTTTGTTGGGTGGCATTTTGGGACAGGGGGAATGAGCGGTGATAGAAGGCCAAGGCAGCTGAACCGCCCTGTGATGTCATTTTTTTTTCCCACACTGACCTAAAACCGCATCAGGAGTTGTTTTTGTGATGATGGAGGGAACAATGGGGCATACCTCTAGAAACAAAACGCGAGAGTTTGAGAGACCTTGGCAGGGGTGACCAGCCATCCCAACCAAAAGAGTTGTTTAACAAGAAGAATGGCCAAAGAGACATGGGCGATGGGGGCAAAAAGTCAAGACTCGTGAGGGAGCCAAGAGCCTTTAACGGTCGAATGTAATGGAAAGAGTGAAACTTCTCAGATTTCCCCTATACATTGAAAAATGTTTTTGGGGGAGGATTGGACATAGGTCTTTTTAGTTTCAGGGGTTTTTTCAATAAAATTTAATTAGCTAAATCTATGCAATAACTTTACTTTTTTTAGGCATAATTTTATGCTTTGATTTAAATTTTTATGTTTTTGAAAGAATCTTTTGATAAAATTTTTTAATTTTTTAAATTTTTTAATTTTTATTAATAAGGTGTTCGCCGTAAGACCTTAGCGTGAGTGGCAGAAATTTTGAATAATAAATTTTAATTGGTTGATTTTGGGCTCCCCGAGAATATAAATTTTTTTTTTGGGAAAAATTTGTTGCAGGTCAAGGTTACGGACCGCCCCCACCGATTAGTAGGTTCAGGAACCGGTGTGTGAATGTTGAAAAGGATTTTTTGTTGTTTATTTAAAATTATCTGCCGCGCAACATAAGGTCTTTAGCGGCGAATCCTTTTAAATAGAAATATTAAAATGTTTAAAATTAAAAATTATCAATAGTTTTATTTTATAAATAAAATAAAAAAAATTAAAAAATCAAAAGTAAAATTTACTCTAAGGAAAAAAATTATTGCAAAACTTTATGATAAAAATTTTATTAAAAATATAGTCTCCCAAAGGAAACTAAAAGACCCTCATGTCACAATCTCCCCCAATCTTTCTTCGTGATATGGGGGGCAGACATAGTTTTTGGGTTGAGAATGTTGCACTTTTTTTCCATACAGTGCGATTTTTAAAGGGCTTTTGGCACCCCTCACAAAGTGCCGTTTTTACCCCATCATGGCCATGGCAGTTTTTGTGTGCCGTTTCTTACCCTTTTTAAGCAACTTCCACTTTTCGGGGAGGTGCTAGCACCCAAATGCCAAGGTCATTTAAATCTCCGCGTTTATTTGGAGAATGCCTCCTTTTGTTCCCCCCATTCGCGAAGAAAAACCCTGATCGGGGGAGGCGGTGGGGGAGGGGGAAAACGAGATCACAAGGCTGAGGGGGCCAGTGCCTAGCCTTCTGACAGCCCGCTATTCCCATGACCCCAACATGCGTGGCACCCAACAAGAGTTATTTTTTTTACGTGTTGACATCAGTGAAACCCCAATCTTGAACCTCCCTCACTACGGATGTGATGAGTTTAAGTCTTGTTTGTGAAAGGCACTACGAGAGTACAATATAACAATAAAAGGTTCAAAGATTTAGTCTTTCTTAATGCGCAAGGATATGTAATCTGCAGTGAAGATCGGGGTGCTAGAGAAAGATGCCAGTGCAGTTTCCTTTGCTCACTGCGAAAAACCCCCAAAAACCATTTTCAGATTTCGAACATCTGAAAATTTTGCGTCCAATCCTTGGTATTAGAATGTGCTGAAAAACTCTCTCTGATTTTGTTCGAATCTCCCCTTTCCCAAATTCCGACCAAATCCAGCCCGACTTGTTAGTAAAGGGGGGGGAAGGGGGAATTCCAACAGCCAGAACCTTAGTGGATTTAAATTAAGTTCTACAAATTCCCATTTCCTACCATAGGGGTACCCTCAAGGGGGTTTTGAAAACCAATCGGATGAGGGACCTGGAACCTTGTGTCGTATAGTAAATCAGGTCATGAGTCCCGGGTAATGAAAGAGGGGTTCTCCATCTAGCATACAGGGTTTCCCACGGTAAAGCCCCTGAAAGCCCCAGTACAGATTCTGAGAGTTTTCATTATGAACCGAGTTAACTCCTTTTAGAAAGTGGAGTTGCAGATGAAAAGTTCACATCCATAGTAAGTTATACGAAAAAAGCGCTCGGTAAAGGGAAGCGTGTGCGGTCTGCACCCCAAGAAAATGGAAAGAACCGCAAATATAAGTGCTTTTGTAGCCTTACTTTTAACTTTTTGATGTGAGGCACCAGTAAGTCTTGAGTCAAAAATTAGACCCAAGTACTATCTTGGAAAAAATTGCAGGGGTTTGTCCTAAATAGGGAAGGAGGGAAACTTTCCTCGTTTGGGAAATTACACCAGGGTCTTGCTTTGAAAAAATTTGAACCCATGAATGTTGCCAATTACAACCTGATTTATTGCAGTTGATGCGCCCTTCCCCAATCTGTAAGTTTTCCCCTGAGCATACGGTAAAGTATCCACATACAGTTTACATGAGAAGCATTGGAAAAACCCTTTTATAAGCATTTATAGCAAGGCAAACAGGGCACATTAAGACACCCCTTTGGGGCCCCCTTCAGGGGGTTCCAGGTTAGAGAAAGTTTCCCACCGAATTAAAAATTTCTTTAGCAAGGAAGTTTTGTATGAAGGTGGTAATGCCCCTCTAACCAATCACATACGCTTCATGAGTATGCCATGCTTAAAAGTATAATAACCCTTTTCAAGGTCAAAGAAGCTGCAACATGTGCGTCGCTGTGTAAAGGAAAATTCTGTATAGCGTTTCCTCCCCAGTGTATCGGGGTCGATCTAAAATTTTCTAAAGCCATTTTGATAGGGGGGTCAGAAACGTTTTCCTTTTCAGCACCCATGTCAATGATTTTCCTTTTTCTCCATCGCGCAGATGCAGTGGGGAGAGAAATTGGTCGAAATTTTCCTGGGTGGAAGATCTTTGCCAGGTTTAGGAACAGGAATGATTATAGCCTTTCCATGGGAGGACTGTGCCCCCTATAGATTTTTTAAAAAAGTCCAACGGAAAACTTCGGGAAAACTCTGGGAAAGTGAAATTCATTGATATGGAATATCGTCACCCTGGGGGGGTCTAGGGCAGAGCTGAAAAGCAGATCATCCCCTTGCGCAAAAAGGGCAAGTTGTTGGAAGTTTTGTGCATTCCTAGAGAACGACAGGGGTGTTCCTGTTCAGCATGAAGAGGGAAAAAGAGCAGTTTTAAGATGCTCAGAGGAGACTCTGCCTGGATTTAGCTAGTCATTAGCAAATCTTTTTTTTGGATGTTAGCCATCTATCTTCAGGCGGGTTGGTATGGATGTCCCTTTTTCCAGCAATTTTAGACCTTCCCCCACCCCCATGTGGGGGGGTCCGATTTAAACGAGGGGGCATACTGTTCACGACGTCGTCTAGCCCCCTTTTAGCCGCCCCGGGCCCCTTGGTGGGTTTTTTGAATGATCAAGGTTACAATGTGGGGCGTCTTTTTTAACTCCCTTTTAAAGCGTTTCTTGCTTGACAGCTTTTTGGGCTTTATCAACCCCCATGGTCGGGGCGAGGGTACTGTCCGCTACTTTTGGGAAGGAGCTTTGTGAAAGGGAATTCGTGATGTAAAGTGATAACGATCTTAAAACACATGGAAATTTTAACAGATCTTGCAATACTGCCCGTTTATCAAAAAAATTCCCCGTTGCTGTTCAAGTCGCCATCTCTGCATCCATTTGGGTGGGAAAACCATTCACCTCCCCCAAAATTATTGGAAAATGGGTTCCCTGTAATTTTCCAGACCTGCCAAGTGAAGTTTAACTGTGAATAGGGAACCCTTTAAGGTCATATTGGAGAAAAGTCCCAGTTTGAATTTGGAAAAAATTGGGGAGTGTCACTGTTTAGTAAAACTATCTGTCTTAAGAACAAGGACCCAAGGCCTTCTCGGGGTTGCCAAGGTTCCCAGAGGTATGGCCATTGAAATCTCCCAAAAGTAGAAAGGATGTGGAAGCCAATGGGTCTTCCAAATCATTTGTTTTAGATTTTGGAGGAAGGTGATGGATGAACAGGTAAGGTCGTGCAAGGGCCTTTCCACGCCTTTACTGCAGTGTTTTCTGAGGTGGATGGGGTGGGAAAGGGAATATATGACGTCATTCTGCTACTCCTCCATGAGGTCCATTTTCAAAGGTCCTAATGGGGTTGAAATGAAATTCTCGGAAAAAGGGCCCATTTTCCCTGGTCATAATCCTTGTAATCAAAACTGGGTTCCAGAAAGCTACAAATGTTGCAGTTTTTCCCATTTTTATGAATTCCCCGACAGTTTCCCTTGGATTAGGGATCCAGTTCTTTAGATTATTTTTAAAAGGTGTTTTGGGAGCACCCCTTTGGCAAGGTTTGCCTCAACCTTTTGGCCCGTCCCTTTCCAGGATCCTGGGAGTACCTTTTAATGGTTTTTTTAGTGGAAAAAAGTTTCCACAGGTTTCCCCGGACAGGTTTAGGATTTTTTGCCAGGCAAAGGAGGACCTGAGCCTTTTTCTTTAGGGGCATTCTGTCTAGCAGCGGAGGCCCCCGTGGATTTTTTGAGCGGGGTTTGGCCGGTTCAGGGTTCCTTTTCCCGGGCAAAGGGGGTGCCTGAGCCTTTACTTCAGGAGATTCTGCCTAGCAGCAGTGCTCCCGGGAGTGGTGGCAGCTGGAGTGTACCCTTGAGGCTCGGAGCTTGGATGGGTCCAAAGATACTTTGGGAGGAGGAGTCCTCAAAGACCCTCACTCCCACTCGTTTTTGGGGAAAAACCACCAGAGGGGTGTTAGCAATTGGGACTGAGGTTTAGAGGAAGTGGGAGAGTGGGGGCTGTAAGAAGCATGGAGGGAAGGGTTGGTGGGAAGGAGGAGGTTTTGAAAACCAAGCAAAGGACCCACCGGGGGTTGCAAAAGATACGGGCACGTCGCTTTTCCCGGAAAAAATAACTTTCCTTGTCCTTTTTACCAATATTCCTTTTCAAATTTTCCTTTTACATTTCTTTTAAGAAGCTTTTGAGTTTTTGCAGTGGGGGAAAAGCTTTGGACTGGACGTTTTCATTCCCTTGATGACCTGTTGTACCCACTTTTCACATATTTGGTTTTCCATTTCTTTAAAAAGGCAAGAGGGCTCCATGCCCCTAAAACCCCGGGAGTGGAAGCACCCCCCTAGGGGTTTGGACATTGGCTTTACCTGAGGGGGTACCCCGTAACTTAACCGATTTTGGAAGGAAAATGTTAAAGTTAGAAGAAAAAGTGGTGTCGCTGTTCCAAACCCTCAAATTTTTTTCCTAAAACGTTTTACCCCCTACATAAAATTCTCAGTTCCTTAACAGTTTCCCTCAGAATCCTATCAGGTTCGGGAAAAAAACAATTCCTTACAGATTTAGGGGGTTTTTTGGGGGGGGATGAAAATTGACCCAGGAATGTTTAAATTGCAGCAGACGGGGCACTCTGCTGGGACGAAAATCAACTATCAGGCTACCCTTTGCTGGGGGGATACGAGGATCACGTTGAAAACTTCAACTATTTTTGTGAACCCCCAAAGATGTCAAAATCCATGATTGATACACCATCAAAGGTCTTTACACCAGGTACTACAATGAAAGCTTTTATATTTACAGGTAAGATCTCCTTTGTGGATTGAGGAGGACTTTTCCCCTTCTTTCCTGGTTTGGGGGGCCCGGGACCATTTCGATTCCCATTTTTTGCCCTTTTGGGAAATGAAAAAGGGTTTCCAGAGTGCAACGTGGATTTTCCAGAGAAAGGTCAAGGGATTGCGCAGGTCGTCAGGGAGAGAGCTAATCTTTTTAAATTTGTAGTACTATACAAAATTGGGAATTTCATTTCCTCACCCCCCCACCCACCGGAGTCCCAAGAGGGGGAAGCTATAGTTGGGGGTTTAAAATCTCCAAAAAAGCCCAAGGGGGAATGAGGAATATACGCCCCACTTCACGTCTGATGGCAGTCGCGGGACCTATGCGCTACCGAGAATAGTGCCCCCTTGACCCCCAGCCTATTTGACCAGCCGTTGACTTGACCGGGCCTTTATAAGCCACCCCGTTTAAACCGAATAAAGGACCAAAGAGGTGTGTGCTAGCTGCAGGGGCAGCGGCGCATCGCTCAACCTCAGGATCCTATTCCTGGTAATAGGGGGCACGCCGGCAAACACAGTGGGGAGTTTCCCCCAGCCAAAATGGAATGAACCCGGGGGGGTACACCATCCCCTTTGGGCACCAGGGAAACCATTTTGTTACCCTCACGGTGACCCTCCGTTGGGGAGCCCTCTGGTCCGGGTCACCGTATTGGGACCTCAAGCCCCCCCACCGCGGCAAGGGGGCTTCGTTAGGGGGGTTGTATGAAAGGGGGGGGGAAAGGGAAAGTACAGAGTGTATGTGCAGAAGTTGGAGTGAATGTGAAAAGGGATATGGTAGATTTAGCGTTTTCCAGCGGGGGGATGCTCAAACCCAAGGTTTGAGCACACCTGGGAAGCGGGAACCCAGGTATAGCAAAAGTTAGGTCCGTTCTAGAATATCAGCTTAATTATTTCCGATTCATCTTGCTTTTTTCAGCCCTTTTAGGATTTGCAAAAAATCAGGTAACCCTCAATGGCTATTAGGAGACCCCAACCCAAGAAAGTTTCAAGCATTTAGCCTTGGTCAAACCAGAACTTAAGAAGTTGTAAAAATTTATTTATTTTTTCTGACTAGACGAGTGAAAGCTCTATGATGGATGCCATTTATTGAGCAAAAACACACTCATTAGGGGTTATACAGGGGAATTTTGTACGGAAATTTTTTATAGATGAACATCAACAATTTAACACAAGGGGGTTGATGCACGTAAAAACCACATAAATAAATCAAAAATAACCAGCAAAAATTATTCACCCTAAATGGTTCCAAACTCCAAAAGATTTTTCCCCAGGGTTAGCACAAAAACATAAGATCCCAATTTAAAAAGTAATCTCCAATCCTAAATGGAGTTAACTCAGGAAATTTCGGTATTTGACTTGTAAAAATAAATAAATCTTTTTTACTTTTTTGGCGCATCCAAGTAAGAGATATGGTTTAAAATATTTTGTGGTCATAAAAAAATCAAATTTACTACCATCATCGTTTATCTTTAACATCATTATATCATTAGCAATTTTATCATCATTATTTCAATTTAGATTTTTTTATCTCACATCAAATATTTTGTAATCACTGCCGTATTTTATTTTTTGGCAAATTTTCCATAAAAACAAAAAAAATTTTAAAAAAAAACAAAAACAAAAAATTTTTAAAACAATAAAGTATTGTAATCATTTTTTCATCATTTTAATTTTTTTTGTTATAATTGCAATTAACAGATATAATATATTTTTTTGAATTATACTTTTTTCCCCCAAGTGCCCTCTACAAGGACGTTTGGGATCATGGATTTCCATGATTTTTTGGGATTTAGAGGGGGTATGCCGTTTTGGGTTCCCCGGTGTTTTTATGGTCCCCTTTTATTTACCTGGTTTTAGGACCCGGGATTGACTTGGGCTGCTTGCCACCCAGGGCTAGGTAGGCAATCGGGGAAGTTCTTGCCCCAAGGGAAAAACGCGCCGGACGGGACCGAACCCTGAAACCCGATTGCCCTCGGACAGTCTTGAGCCGCGCTCTAAAACCCTTTGGCCCCCGCGGGGCCCCAGAATAACTATACACATTTAAATAATGTAATATTTATAACAAATATAAAATTTTAATTTGATTATTTTTATATTATTTTTGTTATTTTCACTTTTATAATATATTTTTGTATATACTAACAATAAAAGAATAATAATGCTAAAACAAAAATAATAATTATTATTATTTTTATATTAATAATTAAATAATAAAGAAATATAAATTTTATTTTTTTAACTATTTTTTTACATTTTATTATCTTTTTTTTTTTTAATTTATTATATTTTATTATAA
>NW_023645249.1:0-8238 GCF_015228065.2 Penaeus monodon | reverse complement strand
AGTAAAATGAAAATCATGATAATAAAGAAGATAATAACAGGAGTTGTGTCCATATATAATAAAAAAAAAGTTAAAAGAAAAAAAATTTTCAAAACTCGAAAAAGCGGAAAAATCTAGTGAAATATAGCCTTTTGAGAGAATACTCCAAAATGACGTTTTTTCGATTTCTTTGATGATTTTGGCAATGATTAGGGTAATAATAATAATAATTACCAGAATGATATTTATCATGATAAAAATGATGATAAAAGGGAGAATAAAGAGGTTTGATAACATTTGATGATTATCAATATTATTAATATTATCAGTAGCATTATTATTATTATTATTATTATTATTATTATTATTATTATTATTATTATTATTATTATTATTATTATTATTATTATTATTATTATTATTATCATTATTATTATTGTTATTATTATTTATTATTATTATTATTGGCAAAAAATGTATTATAACCGTATTAATAACAGTAATAATAATAATAATAAGTATAAATAATACTTTTGGGTAGTCGTTATATTATTATTATTAATATTATTTGTTATTATTATTATTATTATTATTCTTACTAGTAGTATAATTGCAAAAATAATTATTATAACAGTAATAACTACAGTAATAACGAAATTAATTTGAATAATGGTATAAATAATTATTAAAATATCGTTATTATTGTTATTATTATTGTTATTACTTTATTATTGTTGTTTTATTAGTATAGTTACAAAAAATATATTATAACTGCAATAATTGAAATAATAATGTTAATAATTGCAAATTATGATGATTATTATTTCTTTAATGATGATTATTATGATGATAATGTTGTATTATGATGATAATGATGATGGTAACGATAGTAATGATGATAATCATTATAATAATGATGATAATAACAGGAATTGTGTCCATATATAATAATAAAAAAGGTAAAATAAAAAAAATTCCTAAAAGTCAAAAAAGCGGCAAAATCTAGCGAAATATAGCCTTTTGAGAGTATACTCCAAAATGACGTTTTTTCGTTTTTCTTTGATGTTTTTGGCAATGATTAGGGTAAAAATGATAAAAAATTTTTCCCAGAAGGGTATTCTCATGATAATAATTTTAAAAAAATGAAAAAAAGGAAATTTTGATAACTTTTTGGTGATTATGAATTTTTTAAATATTGTCTTTTATTATTATTTTTTATTATTTTTTAAATTTTATTTTTAAATTTATTTTATTATTATTTTTATTTTTATTTTATTATTATTATTCTTATTTTATTTTTTTAATTTTAATTATTATTATTATTATTATTTTATTTTTTTTATTGATTTTTGGGCCAAAAACAATTTTATAACGGTAAAATCCCCAATAATAATTTTAATTTAAAAAGTTAATAAAAATGTTAATAGCTTTTAAAATATCGTTTTTTAAAATATCTTTTTGGGTTATTATTATCATTTTTATCTTTTTTAAACTAGTATTATAATTGCAAAAATAATTTTTTGTAACGTAAAAATTTACGTAATTACAAAATTAATTAAATTTTTTATATAAATAATTATTTAATATCGTTTTTTAAATTGTTATTATTTTTTTGTTTTTTCCTTTTTTATTGTTGTTTTTAAATTAGTATATTTGGGAAAAATTCTATTTTAACTGAAATAATTGAAATAATAAGGGATAAAAATTGCAATAATAAGGGATAAAAAATTGGCAAAAAAAAAATATATATGATAAAAAAGATGATATGATGATAATGTAAATGAAATGTAAAAATTGATTTAATCTTTAAAATAATGTTTGAAAAATAACAGGAATTTTCTCTATTTATAAAAAAAAAAGGTAAAAGAAAAAATTTTCCCAAAAGGGCGAAAAAGGGGGAAAAATCTAGGAAATTAGCCTTTTGGAGAGTATACCCAAAAAATGACTTTTTTTTTTTTTCGATTTCTCTGATGATTTTGGCAATTTTTGGGGGTTAATAATGTAATAATTCCCAAAATGGGTTTTAAATCATGAAAAAATTAAGGGTGAAAGTAAAATAAAGAGAATTTTGATAAATTTGATGTTATTAAAAATTATAAATATTTTTCATTATTATTATTATTTTTACTATTATTTTATTATTATCATTTTATTGTTATTATTATTATTATTATTATTATTATTATTATTTTTTATTATTCTTTTAATTATTATTTTTATTATTATTATTTTTATTATTATTTTTATTATTATTATTATTATTATTTATTTTATCATTATTTTTTTTTATTATTTTTTTTCCCAAAAACATTTTTTAAACTGTAATAAAAACAGAAATAAAAAAAATAATATTAAAAGTATAATACAAATTTTAAAATAATCGTTTTAATCCCGTTTTTAAATATTTTTTACGTTATTTTTAAATCATTATTTATCTTTTTTTACTATTTAGAAAATTGAAAAATTTAATTTTATTAAAAATAGTAAAAATTTCACTGTAATTTAGTTTAAAATTTAAAAATTATGAAAAAAAATAATTATTATAATATCGTTTTTATTTTTATTATTATTTTTTATTTTTATTTTATTTTTTGTTTTATTAATATTTGGAAAATTAATATTATAACGCAAAAATTTTGCAAAAATAATGATAATAATTGCAATAAGGGATGATAGAAATTTTGAAATAAGATGATAATGATGATAAATAATGATAAAAAGGGATGATAAGATGATGATAATAAAATATTGATGATATCATGAAAATTTAATAAATGAAAAATAACGGGAAAATTGTCTCCATTTATAAAAAAAAAAGGTTTAAAAAAAAAAACCCCAAAAAGGGCCCAAAAAAAGGGGCAAAATCTAGCGAAATATAGCTTTTTGAGCTATACCCCAAAAATTTGACTTTTTTTTCGTTTCTCTATGATTTTGGCAATTATTGGGGAAATAAGGATAAAAATTACCAAATGTATTAATCATAAACAATAATGAGGAAAAAAGTAGAAAAAAAAGAGAATTTTGATAACATTTGATGTTTAAATTAAAAAATTTTAATAAACTTTATAATTTTATTATTATTATTACTTTTTATTTTTAAAATTAAAAATTATTATTTTTAAATTATTATTTTTAAAATTATTATTTTATTTTTAAATTTATTATTTTTTATTTTTTATTATTATTTTTATTATTTTTTTATTTATTATTTTTTATTTTATAATTTTATTATTTTACACCCATTATTTTATTATTTTAATATTACTTTTTTTTTTATATTATTCCCCAAAACAAAATTTATAACTGAAAATAATAAAAATAAAAAAATAAAAACAAGTAAAATAAAAATTTTTAATATCATTATAATATGTTTTAATATTATTTTTATTATTTTTTTATTTCATTTTTACTATTAGTATAATTGCAAAAAAAATTATTATAACATAAAAATTCCTGTAATTACGATTTTTAATTAAAATAAATATAAAAAATTATTTAATATCGTTATTTTTGGGCTTTAAATTATTTTTATTTTTTATTATTTTTTGTTGTTTTATTAGTATATTTTTAAAAAATTTAATGTTTTAAATAATTTGAAATTAATTTTGAAATAATAAGGGTAAAAATTGCAATAATAAATGTAAAAATTTGGCAATTTAAAAATTTTGGTTTGTTATAATGATAAATAAGGGATTTAAATATATAATATTGATGATAATCTTTGGATAATAACAGGAATTTTCCCCCAATTATAATAAAAAAAAAGGTAAAAGAAAAAAAATTTCCCAAAAGTCAAAAAGGGGAAAAATCTAGCGAAATATAGCCTTCTGAAGTATACCCCAAAAATGATTTTTTTTTTTGTTTTTCTCTGATTTTTTGGGGCAATTATTAGGGTAATAATGAAAAAAATTTAAACCAAAATGTATTAATCAGCCCAAAAATGGGGAAAAAAAAGTAAAAATAAAGAAAATTTTTTGATAACATTTGTGATTTTTAAATTTTTACCCAAAAATTACATTAAAATTTTTATTTTATTAATAAAATTATTTTTATTATTATTTTTTATTTTTATTATTATTTTTTATATTATTATTTATTATTATTACTTTAAAATAATTATAATAAAAAAACTATTTTTATTTTTGGGTTTTTATACCCATTATTTTATTTTATTTTTATTATTATTATTATTTATTTTTAAATTTTTATTATTATTATTTTTTTATTTTATTTTTTATTATTTCATTTTTAAAAATCTCATTATTTTATTATTATTATTTTTTTCTTTTTTTATCAGTAATTTTAAAAAAACCCCTATTTTAAATAACTGTAACAAAAAACAAAAAAATAATAATAATTAGTATAATAAATTTTAATGGGTCGTTATAAAAATCGTTATTAATATTTTTTTATTTTTTATTATCATCTTTATTATCATTTTTACAGTAGTATAATTAAAAAAATAATTTTTAAATAACTGTAAAAACTCCTGAAAAATTAGGGAATTAATTAAAATAATGATAAAAATAATTATTAAATTCGTTTTTTATTGTTATTATTTATTGTTTTTTCCCAAAATTTTAAAATTATTGTTTGTTGTTATTATATATTTTCAAAATTATATTTTTATAACTGCAATAATTGAAATAAAAATGATAAAAATTGGGGGAAATAATTATGAAAATCATTGCAAAAATGAAAAATGATGAATAAAATGATGATAATGATGATATAATGATGAAAAGAAAAATTTTGGGATGATGATCATGATAATAATGAGAAAAACCCGGGAAATTGTCTCCTTTATAAAAAAAAAAAGAAAAAGAAAAAAAATTTCCCCAAAAAAAGTCGAAAACGGAAAAATCTAAAAAAATATACCCTTTTGAGAGTATACCCCAAAATGACGTTTTTTCGTTTTTCCTCTGATGTTTTTTTGGCAATTTTTTGGGGGGTAAAAATTGATAAAAATTTTACCAAAATCGTATTAATCATAAAATTGAGGATAAAAAGGGAAAAATAAAGAGTTTTTTGATAAATTTATTATTATTAATATTATAAATATTATCATTATTTTTAAATTTTTTACTATTATTTTTTATTATTATTATTTTATTATTTTTTTTTTAATTATTATTATTATTATTATTATTATTTTTTATTATTATTATTATTAAAAATTACTTTTTATAATAATAATAATAATAATAAAATAATAAAAATTATTATTATTATTATTATTATTATTTTTTTAAATTATTATTTTATTTTATTATTCTTATTTTTAAAATTATTTTTTTTTTTATTATTTTCTTTTTATTTTATTTTAAATTTTATTACTTTTTTTTTAGAAAATTATTGCCAAAACTATATTATAACTGTAATAATAACAAAAATTTAATAAAAATTATTTTTTAATTTAATAATTTTAAATATTCGTTATAATACGTTATTAATATTCATCTTGTTTTTTAAATTATCATTATTATTTTTTTCCCTAGTAGTTAAATTGAAACCCAATAATTATTATAACAGTAAAAATTACTGAAATTACGATTTAATTAAAAAAATGAATAAAAAATTATTAAAAAATTTTGTTTATTTTTTTATTTTTATTGTTTTTTCTATTATTATTTTGTTTTTTTTTAGTATTTTTTTCAAAATTATTATTAAAAAACTGCAAAAATTTTGCAAAAATAATGATAATTTTGAAATTTTAGATGATAAAAATTTTCCATAATGATGAATAAGGGGGATGATGATAATAAAATTGGAAAAATAATGTTATAATGATAATAATAATGATGATAATAAAATGATATTGATGATAATCATGAAATAATGTTTAAAATTTAACAGGAATTGTTTTCCTTTTAAATAAAAAAAAAAAAAGGTAAAAGAAAATAATTCCCAAAATTTTCGAAAAAAGCGGCAAAATCTAGCGAAATATAGTCTTTTGAAAGTATACTCCAAAATGACGTTTTTCGATTTCTCTGATGATTTTGGCAATTATTAGGGTAATAATGATAATAATTACCAAAATCGTATTATCTGACAATAATGAGGATAAAGTGAGAATAAAGAGAATTTTGATAACATTGATGATTATTAAATTATCATTTTCATTATTTTTTATTATTATTACATTTAATTAGTATTATTTTTATTATTATGTATTATTATATTATTATTATTTTTATTATTATTATTATTTTTATTATTATTATTATTATCCTATTAAATAAAATAATATTATTATATTATTATTGTTATATATTATTTATTATATTATATATTATTTTTAAATTTTATTATTATTATTATTATTATTATTAATTATTATTATTATATATTTTATTATCATTTTATTTATTTTTACTTATTTTATTAGTATTATTGCCAAAACATATATTATAACTGTAATAATAACAATACTAATAATAATAATAAGTATAATAATAATGTTAATTGTCGTTATAATATCGTTATTAATATTATTATTGCTATTATTATCATTATTTTCATTTTTACTAGTAGTATAATTGCAAAAATAATTATTATAACAGTAATAATTACTGTAATTACGATATTAATTAAAATAATGATATTAATAATTATTATAATATCGTTTTTTTTGGGTTTTTATTTTTGGGTTATTTCTATTATTATTGTTGGTTGTTATTAGTATAGTTGAAAAATTATATTTTTTATAACTGCAATAATTGCAATAAAAATGATAATAATTGCAATAATGATGATAATAATTGCAATAATGATGAAAAAGATGATGATAATGATGATAATGATGATGATAATGATAATATTGATGATAATCATGAAAATAATAATGATAATAACAGGAATTGTCTCCATTTATAATAAAAAAGGTAAAAGAAAATAATTCCAAAAGTGAAAAAGCGGCAAAATAAAGCGAAATATAGCCTTTTGGGGAGTATGCTCCAAAATGACGCTTTTTCGATTTTCTGATGATTTCGGAATTATTAGGATAATATAATAATTTTCCCCAAATGTATTAATCATGACAATAATGAGGATAAAAGTGAGAATAAGAGAATTTTGATAACATTTGATGTTTATTAATATTATAAATTTTAATTATTATTATATTATTACATATTTTTATTATTATTATTTTTTATTTTATTATTATATTTTATTATTATTTTTTAAATTATTATTATATATTATTATTATCATTATTATTTTATTATTTATTACTTTTTTATTAGTATTATTGCCAAAACATATATTATAACTGTAATAATAACAATACTAATAATAATAATAAGTATAATAATAATGTTAATGTCGTTATAATATCGTTATTAAATTATTATTGTATTATTATCATTATTATCATTTTTACTAGTAGTATATTGCAAAAATAATTTTTATAACAGTAATAATTACTGTAATTACGATATTAATTAAAATAATGATATAAATAATTATTATAATATCGTTATTATTATTGTTATTTCTATAATTATTGTTGTTGTTATTAGTATAGTTGCAAAATTATATATTATAACTGCAATAATTGCAATATAATGATAACTAATTGCATATATGATGATAATAATTGCAATAATGATGATATGAAGATGATGATAATGATGATATGATGATGATAATGATAATATTGATGATAATCATGATAATAATATGATAATAACAGGAATTGTCTCCATTTATATAAAAAAAAGGTAAAAGAAAATAATACCCAAAAGTCGAAAAAGCGGCAAAATCTAGCGAAATATAGCCTTTTGAGAGTATACTCCAAAATGACGTTTTTTCGATTTCTCTGATGATTTTGGCAATTATAGGGTAATAATGATAATAATTACCAAAATAGTATTAATCATGACAATAATGAGGATAAAAGTGTGAATAAAGAGAATTTTGATAAATTTGATGATTTTATATTATCAATATTATCATTATTATTATTTATTCTATTTATTTATTATTATTATTATATTATTATTATTATTATTTTATATATATATATTATTATTATTATTTTATTATTATTATTATATTATTATTTTTATATTATAATATATATATATATTATATTATTATATTAAATATAAAATTATAATTTTTATTATATTATTTTTATATATTATTAAATATATTTAATTTTTAAAAAATAAAATAAAAAAATAAAAATATAAAAAAATTAATATCTTTAAAACGTTATTAAAAATTTTTTTTAATTTTTATAAAAAATTTTTT
>NW_023645248.1:0-8239 GCF_015228065.2 Penaeus monodon | reverse complement strand
AAAAATATTTTTTTTTTTTTTTTTTAATTACGGACGTTATCAGTTTTATTTCATGATATTTTTTTCATTACAAAACTCTCATATTTACTTTTCCCAATGTCACCAGAAAAACTTTAATCTAAGTTAGAATAATTTATCATTGATTGTAGGTTTTACGTTATAATATCCCGTTGCAATTACTTTTTAATTTATTTATCTTTCAGTATTTCTTTAAATGCTACTAATCTCTCCCTTCTCTCCCTCTCTCTCTCTCTCTCTCTCTCTTCTCTCTCTCCTCTCTCTCTCCCCTCTCTCTCTCTCTCTCTTTCTTCCCCTCCCCTTTTTTTTCCCTCTCTCTTTTTTTTTAACCATCAATTGTACTGTACCACCTTATAGCAAGAGCCGCACCCAAAAATACAGATGAAAAAGGGAATTCTGCTCTTAAAAAACCCCTTGATTGCTTTTCCAAAAGTCCATCGATTCTACTTTTTCCCGGGGAAAAAGTACTTGAAAGGGACTTCTTAAAAACTGATCAGTGTTAAACGAAAAAGGGAACATGAAGACTACTTGTGCTGACGAAGCTTTGGGTGTGATAATTAAACATTTCAGAAGGGAGATCTGCTTTCAGATCAGAAAATTTTCGTAAAGCAATGAATGTAATGGTTATCGAGACAGTGATTTGTGTAACTTAAATAAAAAAATTTAAAATGGTATTTCGGGGTTTTATTTTGCAAATATAAGCGCTCCCTTTTCAAAAAAGGTTTTTCCAAATATACCTAACACAAAAAAAAAAACATACAGATCTGAAAAAATGCTTTCAGAAGGTAAGATATGTCTTTTAAAATCACACTATGTCTTTCTAAAAAGTTTTTTTTTGGGTTTTAAGAGGATTGAAATGTGAAAAGTAAAAAAAAGCCATATGATGCGAGAACCCATTGGCAGGAAAGGGGAAATTTGGAAAACAAGAAGGACTTTAGTAACGCATTTTCAATTCATTTAGAAGATGCTCCATACTCCAAATTTTCATAGTGCGTTTTTTTAAAAAACCCTTTCATTCTCTACCGTTTGACCCACAAAAAAAACAATAGGTAATAAGAAATGAATATTTAAAATTTTAAGTGAATAATCTTATAAAGATTAATTTAAATTCCCGGTTAGATATCGGTACCTTATTCAAACTGTCTTTAGTCTTTATATTGCTATGCATGAGGGTTTATGTAATACTGATAATAAGAAGAGAAAGAAAGAGAGAAATAATAAGACGTAATGTAATCATCATGAAATTACTCATAATTATTATCATTAATTTTTTAATTCTTTTATCATTTCATTAAATTTAAAATTTTGTTTTTGTTTTGTTACTTTCATTATTATCTTTATTTTCAAAAATTTTTTATTTTATCATCATCATCATACATCATCACATCATCACATTCATCAACATCATCATAATCATTTTTTCTTTTCTTTTAAATTTCTAATTAAAACAAACACCGGGGCCTAGGGGGGGTTGAAGTTTTAGGCAATGGAACACTAACAGAAATATGCACAAACTTCGCAGCAGGTCCTTTAAATGTTAGCAAAAAAAGTACATTTCTTTATTATACTCTTCCCTTGTCCCTTTAAATTTTGTTTTCTTTTTATTTTATCAAGATGGCCGAACCCCAGAGCCAGGGGGGGAAACTATCCCGTCCAGTAACCTTGCGGGTTTGATAAATGGAAGAGTTAGACTTTTTCTGCCCGGGGGAGTGCCCCTTGTTTATCCCGGGGACGGGCGGACGCTTCATCCCCACTTCCCACTCCACTTCAGAAGCAGGATACATTTTAGCCCCTTTGGCAAAAAAGGGATATCCCGCGCCCAAACCCCCAAATGGCATTTCCACTCCTGCGGGACGGGGTTTGAGCACCCACTCGACCCCGGGTTTTGGGCTCAAAGTTTTAACCCGGGGGGGCCCCCCCCCCGGGGGTATTTGTTTAGGAATCATTGTTGGTGGTTCCCAACCCATCACATTACGATAGATTTTACCCCCTACGGATCTAGGTTTGATTTACCTAAAATTTTGTAAAACAGCCGCGCGCGTGGTGTGTCATTTTTATTTTTATTATTATTTTTATTATTATTATTATTATTTTATTATTATTATTATTATTTTTATTATTATTGTTTTATTATTATTTTTCTTGTTTTTTTAATTTTATATTTTTTTTTTTTGCGTTAGGTTATTATTATTTTATTGTTTTATTATTATCATTATTATTATATTATTTTGCTGTTGTTTTCTTGTTGCGTTAGTGTTTTTTTATTATTTTATATTTTATAATATTATTAAACATTTTCTTATTATAAATATTTAAATTTCTGTCTTTTTTTTTATCATAATCATTATTTTTTATCATCAAATTTCATTATTAATTGTATTATTATTTTATTTTTATTTTAATTATTATTATATTATCATTATTTTTGTTTTTTTTATTATATTATATAAATTTTTATATATATAATATCATTAATATATATCATCATATCATCCCTCATATATCATCATCATATATATATTCATATTATTTTATTTTATTACATTTTTTTATTATATTATAATATTATTATTTTTTATTTTGTTTTTGTTATTATATTTTGTTATATTATTATTATATTTTATTATTATTATTAAATTTTTTTTTATTATTATTTATTATTATTATTATTTTTATTTTTAATTTTTTACTATAACATAATAATATCATATCTTTTTTCTTACATTATTACAAACATTTTACAATTATTATCATTATCATTTTTATAATTTTAAAATTACCTATATTATTATTTTGTTGTTGTTTATATTTTAAAGATAATATAAAATTTTGATATTTTTTTTTATTATTTTTATAATTTATTATTATATTTTTTTTATATATAATAAAAATAAAATATTATTATTATTATTATATTATATTATTTTATTATATTATTTTTTTTATATTATATATCATTTCCTTTTTTTTTTATATTATAAGAAAAATTATCCTTATTATTATCAATATTTTGTTATCCTCTCATTTTTATAATTATTATATTATTATTCCCATTCTTAGCATTATCACTTTTTTTTTGTTAATTATTTTTTATATTTTTTGTTTTATCATCACTATCATTATTATTTTTATTTTTATCATTTAAAATCTTTAAACATTATCAGCATCATTTTTGCTATTTTATTACATTGTCCTTTTAACTTTATTTCTTTCTTGTTATTATACTTTATTAAATTATTAGCATAAATATATCCTTATCTATTATTATTATTTTTATTTTATTATTATTTTTCCCCTTTTTTTACCATTATTAAATCTTACCATTTTTAGTATTAGTAAAGTAAAAGTAATTCCAATCTTTATTAATATATTATTATCGTTTTTAAACATTGTTATTTTGATAATAATAAAATTTTACTTTTACTAAGTAATAAAATTTAATTTTTTAATTTATTTTATTATTATTTATTTTATTATTATTATTATTATTATTTAATCATTATTATTATTATCACCCTTTATTATTTTTTTTTTATTTTTGATTTTTATATTTTTTTTATTATTTTATTATTTTTATATTAGGTATTATTATTATTATTACTTCCTGTTCTTTTCAAAACAAACAAATTTTTCTTAAACTCTAGTCATTCTCATTTTACAAAAAAGTCTCTTCAGATATGTGGTGTTCCTAATATAAAAATTTATTATTTATCATTTTATTTAGAATTTTATATAATTATTATTATTTTGTTTTTAACGATTAATTTTAACAATAGTCGTTAATTTTCGTATTTTAACTTCTTATCTTTTAAATTTTACATTTTTTGTTTATTTATTAAAATTTATAAATAATATTCATAAAATACATTTTTTTCCATTTCTTATCACAATTTTCTTTTATCTTTAATTTTCTTTCATATATTCATACCCATAGTATGATTACATTTCTCAACTGTTTCATTTTTTATCATCTCAAGATTAATTTATATTTTCATATTTTTTCCTTTAATTATGCTTATTTTTCTATTATTATATTATTATTTATTATTATTATTTATTATTATTATTATTCATCTCATTACTTTCAATTAAATTTTTATCATTATTATTATCTTTTTGGGTTATTATTATAATTATTATTATTACTTTTTATTGATTAATTTATTATAATACTTTCTTATTTTTTTATCTTTTTCATTTCTTATTTTTTTTTCTTATCTCTTATATATATAATTATTTTATTAATTTTATCATTATTATTCTATTATTATATTTATTTTATTATATATATAAAAATTTTATAATTTTATTATCATATTTTATTATCATTATTATTATTATTCTAATATTAAAATATTATATGTTATTTATATGATAATTTATTTATTATATTATTATTATTATTTTTATTACCATTATAATCATTTTTTATATTTATTTTTGATTTTATTATTAATAAAATAAAAAAAATTTAAAAAATTAAAAATTTAATTTATTATTTTATTATTATTATTTTTTTTATTATTAACAAATTTTTTATTTTGCAAAATTAAAATTTAATTAATTTTAATAATTTAATTAAATAAAAAAAAAAAATAGTAAAAAAATAATTTTTAATAAAGAAATAAAAAATTTTAAATTAAAAAAATTTATTATATTATTTTTTTGTTATTTTTATCATCACTCCTTATTTCATCTTTGTATTATCTTCCCTTTTTTTTATGATCACTATTACTTTTGTCATATATTTTTTTTTTATTTATTATAATTTTATCATATCATTATGTTTTTATCTTATTATTAATATCAATATTATTTTCATTTTTTTTATATCATGTAATTATTATTATTTTACTGTTTTTTTTCTTTTATTTTTTCTTTTTAAATCATTATACTCATTTTTATTTTCAGACCTGATAATAATAAAAACTAATAGAATAACGTTGCCAAAATAAAAAAGCAAATGCGATAAAAAAAATAAGCATATGCTCTTTAAAAAGTCATATTATACACCAGACGAAGTTTTTCAATTTAGACACCTCCTCCATTTACCCCCGGGATCACTTCGATTCCCAAAAAAATGGCGGAAGTTTGAATCATCGATTATAAAGGGGGGGGACGAGGCAGGTGAGCAGTCAGGGGTTTGGTGCTCGATTGTGGGGTTTAAATTTGATGGGGGGGGGTCAGAGGTCGCTGAGAAAAATGGGAGAAAGACAGTCGAGGGAATTTTAATACTGGCTTGGTTGAGGGTCATCTGGTGGATTTTTTTCGATTGGGGAAAAATGGCAAAATTTAAAAGGGTTTTTTAATAGCATAGAAATTTAAAATTTAAAGGTAAAAGTCTGGCTGAGTAAGCGCTAAAAAAAGAACTTATAAATGCGTGTGATTATTTAGCAAGTTTTTGGGGTTTTCATTTTAACTGTGTTTCATCTCATAAATTTTACCTTGTTTTTTTGATTTTTTATTTAATAGTAAAAGGGGGGGGTAAAAACAAAAAAAAACGGTTTTTTGGGGGGGGTTTTTTAAAATTTAAGGTTTTTTCTGTTTACAATGGGGATTTTTAATTTAAGGGCCGGGGTAGGGGGTTCCCAAGAAAAATGGTTCCCACTTTTGGAAAGGGTGTAGGTACAGGGGGAGTGAATGGGGAAGGAAAAAAGGGGGGGGAAAAAAAAGGGGTAGGGGGACCGTATAGGAAGGCATCCCAGTATGAAGAAACTCCCAGTTAAGGAAGGGAACTAGAAGTAGACGGGCAAAAGGGTGTGAGGAGGAGAGGGAAAAAGGGTGTAATAACTGAAGAAGAAAAGCTTAACAGGGGATCGCGAAATAAATATAAACTAATGCAAATAGACCCCCCCCCCCCCCCCCCCCAAAAAGGGGCTCAGTAAAAGAAAAAAAATACAAAATCAAAAAGAGGAATAAAAAAAACTAACAAAGGCGTAAAAACGATGAGACAGAGAAGCCGGTTAGGAGTGTTGTAAATAGATCGATAGGAAGAAGCTGAGGTAAACAGCAGAAAAAAAACACAACACACTAAAAAAGGAAACCCCTTTGGTAAGCCGGGGGGACAGGGGAACTCTGACCCAAAAACCCTTATTGCTCCGACGAGGTCAGGGGTGCCATTGGGTCCACGGGGATCAAAAGACGGGGTGTGGGGGGGGTGGGGGGGAAATGTTGGAGAATTACGAAAAATTTAAAAAAGCCTGTTTTACGTTTCTCTTTAAAACGTTTCGCTGGAAACCCTATTTCGAACTTTCTTGGCAACGTTTTTCCGGCATTTTTTTTTAAAAACTTCTTTCCTGGCCTTTCCCTGCCCTTTTTCGGACTTTTTCTCTTAAAAAAGTTTCTTCCGAACACATCACTCGAACATTCTCTTTTCCTTTTCCTCCAAAACGTTTCTCTCTTTGCGTTTCTTCAAAGATTTCTTTTCAAACGTTTGTCTCAAAGGGGTTGTCCCAAACTTTTCTTTTTAAATGTTTCTCTTTAGTTTTTTTTTTTTTTTTGAAAACGTTCCCCCCAAAGGATTGTTCCAACATTTTTTTTTAAAGTTTCTAAAATTTTTTTCTGCAAACGTTTTTCCGAAATTTCCGCACACATTTTCCCCATTTGTTTTTTTTTTAAAAAAATGTAAGGGAACCCGTTAAAATTTTTTTTTTTCCCCTGTTTAAAAAAAAAAATGAATTATGACAAACAAAAATCATACTGAAGTAATGTAGTAAACATAAAAAAAAACCAATTAAAAGAGGGAAATAGCATTACTATAGTATTTAAAGTGTGACAAAAGTGAAGGATTTTATATAAAATTTATCTTTTTGCTGATGCGAAAAAACAATATTTTTGTTATTGATGTTAAGAAAATAAAAAAAACAAATATATGATGGATATGATATGATGATGATGGTGATAACACAAAAATAAAAAATAATAATATAATTATAATAATAATAATAAAATAAAAAAATAATAAAAAGTATAGTAGTAGTATATAATATATAAATAATAAATAATACAATAATAATAATAATAATTAATAATAAAAAATAATAAAATAATAATAATAATAATAATGAATGAAAATGATAATATAATAAAATTTAATAAAATAATAAAATAAAAAATAAAATTAAATTATACTAATATAATATCAAATAATAATAATATTATATAATAACAATAAAACTAATAAAATATAAAAAAAATTTTATAGAATGATAATTTGATAATAATAACAAAATACAGCATAACGATAATGAAAAAAAACAATGATAATAATAAAAAAAAAAATTAATAAAATAAATTTTATTTTTATTTTTAATTTTTATTATTTTATATTAATTTTTATTAAAACAATATAAATAAAAGTGTAAAGGAAAGCTCACTACGAGAAAAAATTAAATAAAAAAAACTCATTTAAACGAAAAGCCCTCCCCCACAGCAGTCATCGGGGTGCCTCGACCCCGACACACAAAAAAAACACAGGAAAAAAAAAAAAAAAAAACCCAAGTGACTGGGAAGCACCCGGGCCCCCCCTCTGTAGATCTATATGACGGGTCCCCGGCCTCCACATGCATTGTTATTACTCCCGTCACTACTTCTCGGTTCTCTGGTGCTGTGTAGGGAGGGGAAACGACCCCCTTTTTCGTGGTAGGGCCCTTTTTTGATGACTTTTCGTGGGATTGTTGGTGAATGTGGACTTTTAGAGGTATTGAGACTTTTTGTGATATTGTGATTTGTTAAGTGATCCTGATGATTTTTTATGAATTTGGGGACTGCGGATATTGTCGGCTTTCTGGAGGTTTTGGGTTTTGTTTGGGCGTTTTCCGGGCACCAAAAAAAGTTTTACTTATTTAAAACGCTGAAAAAATTCCGGTTCTGTGTTATAGAGTTTTTTTCGACATTATGTGGGGTGAAGATAAGCTCAGCCTTTTTTTTTGCTTTTAAATTTTTTCTTTTATTTGCTATTTTATCCCTGGGTTTTTTTATGTATTTTGCTCATTTTCAATATCGTTAAAAAAAATTTAGTTCATTTCATGTGTCTTGTTAAACAGATTCATCAATATGTCAATTTTTTCCTAGAATATAAAATGACAGTAAAATTTGGGGGCATTTGGGTAATAAACGCTATTTTAAAATATAAATAAAAAAATTAAAATAATAATCGTCTTTGGGGGTCTTTTGTACGCGCCAAAAGTTAATCCAGTATTAAAACCTTTAAAGCCGGATC
>NW_023645247.1:0-8240 GCF_015228065.2 Penaeus monodon | reverse complement strand
TTTTAAACAAAAACAATTATTATATATTTTATATATATATTTTTTTTTTTCTAAAAATATAAAATTTTTTTTTTATATATATATATATATATTTTATTTTGTACGCACAAAATACATTAGGGTATATTTTCCCTCTTTTCTCTCTCTCTCTTTTCTCCCCTCTCCCTCGCTTCCTCTCCTCTCCCCCTCTCCTCTCTCTTCCCTCTCTCTCTCTCTGCTTTCTCTCTCCCTCTCCTCTCTCTCTCTCCCCGCTCTCTCCCCTTATATATATATATATATATTTTATATATAAAAATATAACAAATGAAATATGTAATATATTAAAATTATATTTTAATATAATATAATAATATTTTAATATATGTGCGATCTATCCCATATACAAAAAGGGCCCAAAACGGTGTCCGAAGGGTTTTAGAGCGTGGGAATAAAGACTGATACATGGCAATGGGAATTTTTTTTTTTTCGAGTCACCGGCCAAACCGCTTTGGGTTCCCCTTGGCAAGGAACTTCACCTCGATTGCCTACCTACCCACTGGGGGGCCAAGCCACCCCAAATCATTTTGTGGTCCCAAGCCCCGGGAAAAAAGAGAGAAAAGATTAACCCAAAAAGGGACCACCCGGGACTCTCCGTGGAAAGGGAATGGGGGCCCTACCACGTACTCACTCCAAAAGCATCCCCAACAGAAAAAAAGCAATTAGGCCCTCATGCTTTTGACCACGGCCGCTCAAAACGGGAGCCCATACCGTTTTAAAAAAAAAAGAATACATATACATATCTATACACAAAAAACACACAGACACCACAAAACCCCAAACACAACACACACACACACCCCACACACACACACACACACATATATAAAATAATATATATATAATATAATTATATATAAAATAAAAATATAATGTATAATATAATATAATATATATATATAAATAGAATATAAATACTTATATATAAAATTTTTAGATATAATTTTATATATAATATTTATTATATATATATATTTTATATAAATATAATATATATAATATTAAATATATATTTTATATATTATATATAATATATATATATATTTTATAATTTATATATATATATAATATAAATATATTATATATAATTATATATTATAATATAATAATATATATATTATTAATATAATATATTTGGGTGTGTGTGTGTGTGTGTGTGTGGTGTTGTGGTTGTTGGGGTGTGTGTCTGTTGTGTGTTTGTGATAGATTTTATTGTATTCTTTTTTTTAACGGTATGGGCCATTTTTTAGGGGCCGTGGTCACAGCATGATTGCCTAATGCATTTTTTTCATGTTGTATCTCTTGGAGTGAGTACGGGTGGGGCCCCCCGTTCCTTTCCACGGAGAGTGCCGGGGGACCTTTTAGGTAATCATTCTCTCTATTTATCCGGGTTTGGGGACCAGCACTGATTTTGGCTGGCTTGGCCCCCCGTGGCTATAGGAATCGAGGTAAGTTCCTTTCCCCAAGGGAAAAAACGGGGGTGGTCGGTGACTCAAACCCTCAATTCAGATTGCCATCGTATCAGTTTGAGTCCGCGCTCAAACCTTGGACCCGGGCCTTTTGTATATGTATAATACCACATAATTATTATATATAATATATATATATATTATATATATAAAAATTTAAATTACATATATTTTTAAAATTAAAATTATATGATATTATAATTTTAAAAGAGAGAAGAGGAGAAGAGAGAGGAGAGAGAGAGAGAGAGAGAAGGGGAAGAGAGAGAGAGAGAGAGAGAAGGAAGGGGAGGAGGGAGGGAAGAAGAAGAGAGAGAGAGAGATGATATTAAAAGATGTTTGTGCGTACAAAAATTTAAAAAATATATATAAATATATATTTAATATTTTATATATATATTGTTGTAAAATATATAAAATTATATAAATAAATTATACATATTTTAAATTACATACAGAAACATACATAATACATACACCCCAACACACCACACCACACACACCACACCACACATATTTATATTAATATAATAATATATATAATATAATATATATATATATATTTATATTTTATATATATGTATAATCCCAGAGAGTTAATGTATGACCTGGTGACAGAACAGAAACTAAATCGACTAGTTATATCATTCAAAATACCGAAACGAAATCAAAAACCCCCCGAGCATATCGGGGTGCAGACACAAATTCAGATAAACCCCCCGGGATAAAATTTTTTGTCCGCATTTTTGAACTCAAGGGGTGCGGTTTGTTGATTTTTTAAAAAATGATTTCCCGCTTAAAACATAAGGTCTTTAGAAGCGAATACATTGTTTATAAATATATAAATAACAAAAATATGAGGTGGATGTTTCAGGCAAGATGATTCGTGATGGAAGTGAAAAAAGCATTTTAAACCTTAAAAATATTTTTTTGGGGGGGAGGAAAATTTACGGGGTTTGCTAACAATAACGCTACCATTTTGGTTTCCTTCACAAAAGAAATCCAAGCGCACTGCAAGACAGCCCCAACAGTGGGAAAGAAGCCCTCACAAGCTGGTTCCATCCAGAGCTCAAAGACTTGCTTACAAAAATGGCAATTTCAAAAAAGAATACCGTGCAAATAATTTGGAAAACAATCTTTACAAAAAAGTAAAAAAGCCTGGGAAAAGGGTACTAGAACATGTAAGATTAAAAATCCAGTTGTAATCCCAAAGAGATTTTCCCAAAGTAACGAAGATCACTGGTCGTGATCCTTTCCCCTATTTAAATTGCTTAAAAGCAAAGACGCCGTTTTCTCCACGAGCCCGGGGAAAGTCGGGGCTCGTTGGGAAGGTATGTTCAAAAAATTTCACGATAAGAAAGGCCGAAAGATCTAGTCCTCGAGCAGTCACATCTGCTCCACCATTTCTAAAATCAGGAGTGCGTTGTCCCTACCCAAATAAAATCTGGAAAGCTGCAGGTCCTGATATGCATCCTCGAAATACTCAACCCTTGGGGAAAGAAGGCTTTAAAATTTCGCTCGAACTTCCAAAATGATATCTATGATCAAGAAAGTTGCCAAAAGAATGATAAAACATTTTCATTGGTTACCGAAAGCCAAAGAGCACTTGTTTTGTCCAATATGCAAAATTAGGCTAATGCCCGAATGCTTAAAATTCTACAAAAATTATCCTATAGAGAATCAGAAGACAAGGAGGGTATTTCGTTAGGGGGATGCTTCCCGGGGAACCCAAACCCAGCACCAGCAAAATACTCCTGTTTTTCCCTGATTATCAAAAAGCTTTTGAAAGGTCTAGCACTTAAAATTTGTTAAGTCTTCGCAAAAATAGCCGGTAGATACAAAGATATAGACATTCAATCAGTTACAAAGATCAATTTGCGCAATCGCTTCTGATGGAACAATAAAGGACCCCCCTCAAGCAAGGTGCCCCCCGAAAAGGTTGTGTGATGTCCCAATTTTTAAATTTTACTTGAATTTTATCCCGCAGGAGTGAAGATCGGCAGGGGGAAACGTTATCAGGGTTGCAAGATCAAAAATTTTCGTTATGCAGATGATAGAGTTTCATTGCCACATAGAAAATGACTCGAAAAATTTTTTGATGCTGTTATAAAAGAAGCCAGCAACCAACTTTTTTCCATTGAAAAAAGGAGAAATAAAAATCCACAATAACATTTGGGAGCTCTTGTCACCTCAGATACCGCTGCAAAAAAGAAACAATGCAAAGGAATGCAAAAGATGCTTCCCTCCAAACCGGAACGCCCCCAAACGCCCAAAGTTCAAGCAAAAAAAAATAAACCTTTAAACACCTTTCAGGTTTCCCCTATGGTTGCGAGTCCAAACATTAACGAGAAATCGAAACATAGGGGCCGTAAAAATGTGGATGCAGGATGTTCACTCGACAAGGATAAAACAGGAAATCCTCAAAAAGAGTGTCATGGACGCATTTTCTAAAATTTGGGCTTCGAGTACAACTAAAATTCCAGGGCATGAAATTCTTAAAGGCACTTAAAAAACCTTAGCCAAAGGGGTAAAAATAAAGGCAAGGAAGTTCGAGGTAGCCCTAAATGATTGCCCGACAATATCAATGTACAACCTTCGATGACCTGGGACAAAATCGACAACGGGAAACATTGCGCCAAATTGGGTCGTCAAACAAGCGTCGGGATGAACAAAGAAGAATATGCACATGCACACAAAAACACACACACACACCACACATACTATATATATATAGATAATAGATAATAGATAATAGATAGAAGATAGTTTTTAAAATTATATATATACATAATTTTACATTATATACATAAAAAATATATATATATATATAAATTAATATATATTAATATAATATATTTTTATGTTGTATATCTATATATACTATAGGTGTGGTGTGTGGTTGTGGTTGTGTGTGTGTGTGTATATATATACATATTATATATATATATTATATTATTATATTATATAAAAATTATATATATATATATTTTATGTAATATATGTATATATTTTATATAAAATATATATATTTAAAATTATTATATATATATCATATATTAAATATATTTTTTATATATGGTTTATATAATCATATAATGAATAAGATTTTTTGTCTGTCTCTGTCTCCGTGTTTAATTTTTTCCCACCTCTTTTTTCCTTCACTTTCTTTTCCTGTGATGACAGTTATTCCGTTTTCTTTCCTTTTTTTTTTTTTTTTTTTTTTTTTTACTTCTTTTTTTTTTTATTCCTTCCTCCTTCCTTCGACTATCGCCATCACCATCGCTTCTTCCTCCACCAGTTGCCTGTCCCCGTCTGCACACTCGGTAAGGGCGTTTTCCCTCAAAATCCTGGACAAGAACTCCAAAGATCGCCTTTTTTTTGAGATAAAAAGGGGGGCCTAAGGAAAGGAGCTGAGGGGGATGCCAAGGGGGGAAGCTGCCGGGGGCTTTGAAAAGAAGGAAAAAGGCACGGGGGAGGAGGTGCTTAAGAGGGGGAGGGCTTTTGGGGTTTGGGAGGGGTGGGGGACAGAAGGATGGGGGGGAGCTGACTGGGGAGGATAGAGGGGTGGTGTAGTCTGTACAAATTTTAAAAAAAGAAAGAGAAAATACTGTGTGGGTGGTTTTGTATGTGCTGGTTTGTATTGTGTGTTTTGTATGTGTGTGTGTTTTTTTATTTTGTATGCGTTTGTTTTATGTGTGTGTGTATTTTTTGTGCTAGCCTCTCAGTTACATTGATTAGAGCTTGCGAAATTAGTTTTTATGCACTTTAGTATTATAAAGCTTGCTGCCATAAAAAAGGGTGATAAGATCAATGAAAACTGGAGGGAAAAATAAAAGAGGGTTTTGGGAAAACTGGGGGGATAGAAAGAAAATTAAAAAAAAATATTTTCCCTTCACTCCCATAAAAGCTCACCTTAACGGGAAACCTTAATCCTTGCTGAATTAAAAAAAAACATTCGGACAGAGAGATAAAATTTGTGTGAAAGAAAGAAGGGGAGAGAAAAGGGGTAGATAGAGAGAGGGTGGCGCAGAAAAAAAACAAACAGAAAAAAAAACCCCATAGATAGATGAATGATTTTTTAATCGAAAGATCTCGCATATAAGTGTATTTTTTGGGGCGATCAAAGCTTATAAAACCGCTGGTCCCTGTAGAAAATTTTCAATAACTTCTTCTCGTTATTTTTGTTATAAACCCATTTCGTGATGGCTGTTCCTCGTTCTTTCCCATTCCCATTTTTATATTCTTTTTTCTTCATGTATATAATTTGATAGAAAACTAAAGGAAAATAGAAAGATGGATTTATTGATTGAGAAAAGAGAGAAGAAGAGAGAGAGAGAGAGAGAGAGAGAGAGAGAGAGAGAAGAAGGAGAGAGAAAAGAGAGAGAGAGAGAGAATCATGATAGTGCTGGCCAGATTCCATCCCTATTTCAGTGGAATTTCCCACCGAGATTTCCAAATTTTTGTAAGCACTGTCATTAACATCTTGGGTTAGCAGATGGTTACAGACGCGACGCATAACAGGAGCTAAAAATATAAACCCCCTGGTGGAAGAGAGGGAACGATAGTGAGGTCAAGTAAAAAAAAAAGGGGGGGGGGAGAGTGGGAAAGAAAATAGATGAATGAAACGATCGAGTAGGAGGAGAAGAGGACCTTGAGGAGGGGAGTGGAGATGGGGGACTGATTGGTGATTATTTAGCGGGAAAAAAGAAGAGGGTTTTGATAAGTAACAGACGTAATCAAATTTTAATGAATAAAAAAAAAACAAGGGGTCAAATGCAGCAACAAAGCGGGGAAAACGAAAAAAAGTTTAAAGGGATACGCAAAGAAAAAGAAATGACTGATTATACAGATTTGAATATAATAAAAATTTGGGTTTTTTTCATATGTAATAGTGATATTGCGAGCATTGGTGTAACATCGGTGAAAGTAAATATTTTAGATTTTTATACAACACTGTTGATATGATCGATTCACTGAGCTGAAAGGCTCATACGCAAACCCTGCTATAAGACAAACGGGTCTCTAATAAACCCCCCTGATAAACATACTACTTTTTCTGTGAAACTAGCAAAAAAGAGGCTTAAGCGAAGGGAGAAGGATACTTCCACGATCCGAGGACTCCATCTACCATCGCAACAAAAAACCAATGAGATACGAGAAGTTTCACAAAGGAAGGACAAAAACTGTCGGGGACGAGGAAAAGCAAACCCCCTTCGCGTCACCTCATAAACTCTGGCATGAAAGGTGGAGACAGCACCAAGACCCCCCCGCGCGAGGAGGTGTAGGTAAGAGTGGGTGAAAAAAAGGAGGGGGCGGAGGGAGAGTGGAAAAAAAGAAAGGCGGGGGTGAAGGGGAGAAAGGCGAGGGAAGAAGAGTGAAGAGAGGAGGGAGGGAGAGTGGGAAGGAGGGAGATGGGATGGGAGAGAGAGGGAGAGAGGGGTGGAGAGAGAGGGCGAAAAGAAAAATAAGGGGATTTAAAAAAGGAAGAGAGAGTGAGTGGGGGAGAGGATGGGGAGAGAGTGAAGAGGGGAAAAGGAGAGGAGGGATGGCGAGAGAGAGGGAGAAAAGGGAAGCTGAAGGGGGTGAAAGGATAGGGTGGTAGAGTGGTGGAAAGTGGTTGTAGAAAATGGGGGGGAGAACAAGATAGAACGGTGAAAGGGGATAAAGTATGGCAAAGAGATAAAGTTTAGGCAAATGAAGACGAGAGAAAATACGAGGGAGAAAAAGGAAGGGGGGGAGAGGGGAAAAATAAGGGAAAAGGGGCTGGAATCGGAAAAGATAAGGGAAAGGAAAGGAGGATGGGGGAGGGGGAGGATGTAGGGGGGAACAGAAGAGAAGAGAGAGAGGAGGGCGGAGGGCCCTGGAAGAAGCAGAAAAGGGGGGGGCGAGCGAGAGAGAGAGGAGAGAGAAAAGAGAGAAGAGGGGAGAGGGAGGAGAGAGAAAGGAGAGAGGGGGAACGATATAAGAAAAAAGGAAAGGAGAGAGAAAAATCATACACAATACACTAAAACACAGAAAAAAGAGTGGCTTCAGACATCACCAATTTGGAAGAATGTTCCAAAAATTCTCGAATCCACGGCGATTTTACAAGAATTGTTCCCCAGAAGACCCCTTTTTTTGTGAGGGGTTTTGTTCCTAGAAGTGGGTCAGCAAATAAGCCCCCGTCCTGTGGTTTTTCCCCCTTTTCCACTTTTTCTTTTTTGGCTCCGTCGCAAATCCAGGGAAGCCTTTTTCGTTTTTGTATTATTTTTTTGGGTTTTATTTATTATTTTTTTTACTATCTTTCTCTGGGAACGTTTTAAATACTTACTGTGTGCAATAAAAAGAATCTAAAAAAAACGCAAGCTTTTCAGCAGACTTTTTTTTTTCTTTCTCTCTTTTTTTTTTTCCCCTTTTTTTTTTTTTCCCTTTTTTTTTTAAAAAAATTAATATAAAAAATAAAATTTTTGGGGATAAATTTTTTAAAAAATATAAATTATTATATATATATATTTTATATTAATTTTATATATATTTATATAAAATTTTTAAAATTTTTTATTAAATATAAAATTTTTAAATTTAAATTTTTTTATAATTAATTATATTTTTATATATTTTTAATATTTATATATAATAATACCTAAAAAAGTTTTTTCAAATAAAAAAAAAAAAAAATTATTAAAAAAAATTTTTTTTAATAAAATTTTATAGGATGAAAAATAATATATTTTATTTATTTAAAAAAAAAAAAAAAAA
>NW_023645245.1:0-8241 GCF_015228065.2 Penaeus monodon | reverse complement strand
AATTAAAATTTATAATAATAATGTAATAATAATGATAATAGTAATAATAGTAATAATCATCAAATGTTATCCAAATCTCTTTATTCTCACTTTATATCATTATTGTCATGATTAATAGAATTCTGGTAATGTTATCATTATTACCCTAATAATTGCCAGAATCATCAAATGAATGGAAAAAAACGTCATTTTGGAGTCTACTCTCAAAAGGCTATATTCGCTAGATTTTTGCCGCTTTTTCGACTTTTGGGATTTTTTTTTCTTTTACCTTTTTTTTATTATATGGACACAATTCCTGTTATTATCATCATTATTATCATGTTTATCATCATTATTATCGTTATCATCATCATTATCATCATTATCATCATTATCATCATATTAATCATCATTATTGCAATTATTATCATCATTATTGCAAATTATTTATCATTTCATTGCAATTATTGCAGTTATAATATATATTTTTTACATCTATACTAATAACAACTACAATAATAATAGTAATAACAATAATAATAACATAAATACGTCTTTATAATCATTATGTTAATCATTATTTTAATTAATATCGTTATTACTGTAATTATTACTGTTATAATAATTATTTTTACAATATACTACCAGTAAGAATAATAATAATGATAATAATAACAATAATAATATTAATAAAAATATTATAACAATTAGTATTATTATAATTATACTTATTATATTATTATTGTTATTATTACAGTTATAATATATTTTTGGCAATAATAATAATAATAATAAATAATAATAAAATAATAATAATAATAATGAATAATAATGATAATAGTATTTAATAATCATCAATATGTTATCCTATTTCTCTTTATTCTCACTTTTATCATCATTATTGTCATGATTAATAGAATTCTGGTAATTGTTATCATTATTACCCTAATAATTCCCAGAATCATCAAATTAATGGAAAAAACGTCATTTTGGAGTCTACTCGCAAAAGGCTATATTTCGCTAGATTTGGCGCTTTTTCGACTTTGGGATTTTTTTTCTTTTACCTTTTTTTTATTATATATGGACACAATTCCTGTTATTATCATCATTATTATCACTGATTATCATCATTATTATCGTTATCATCATCATTATCATCATTATCATCATTATCATCATCATTATCATCATTATTGCAATTATTTCATTTCATTGCAATTATTGCAGTTATAAATTATTTTTACATCAACTAATACAATACAAATAAATGAATAACAATAAAAAACAATAAAAACGTCTTTTAATCTTATTTATATCATTTTTTAATTAATATCGTTTTACTGAAAATTATTACTTTATAATAATTTTTTTTTACAATTTACTCCCAAGTAAAAATAAATAAGAAAATAATAAAAATTAAAAATTTTTAAAAAACAATATTATAACAATTAGTTTATTAAAATTTATACTTTTTTTATTATTTTTGTTATTTTTACATTTAAATATTTTTTGGCAATAATACAAAATGTTAAAGTAATAAAATAAAAATTAAAAATAATAATAATAAAATAATAAAAAATAATAATAATAATAAAAAATAATCAAAATAAAAATAATAATAATAAAAGCTAATAAAAATGAAAAGAATATAAATAATCATCAAATGTTACCCCAATTTCTTTATTCTCACTTTTATCATCATTTTTGTCATGTTTAATAGAATTCTGGTAATTTTTATCATTTTTTACCCTAATAATTGCCGAATCACCCAATGAATGGAAAAAAAAACTCATTTGGATCTACCTAAAAAGGCATATTTCGCAGATTTTCCGCTTTTTTCGATTTTTTGGGATTTTTTTTCTTTTACCTTTTTTTTATTATATAGGGAAACCCCCCAAACCTGTTATTATATATTATTATCTGATTATCATCATTTTTATGTTTACACAAAATTATCATCTTTATCTCATTATCATCATCATTATCTCATTATTGCAATTATTTCATCTTTTATTGCAATATTATCATTATCATTGAAATTATTGCAGTTATAATATTTTTTTTCATCTATACTAAAACAACTCAAAAATAATAGTAATAAAATAATAAAAACAATAAAACGTCTTTATAATCATTTTTATTTTCATTTTTTTAATTAATATCGTTATTATGTAATTTTTACTGTTATAAATTTTTTTACAATTATACTCCCGTAAGAAAATAATAATGATAATAATAAAAAATAATAATATTAAAAACAATATTAAACAATTATTTTATTATAATTAACTTATTATTATTATTATTTTATTATTACAGTTATAATATTTTTTTTTGGCAAAATACAATGATTAAAGTAATAATAATAATAATCAATAATAATAATAATACTAATAATAATAATATAATAATAATCTAATAATATAATAATAATAATAATGCTAATAAAAGATAATAGTAATATAGTAATAATTCATCAAAGTTATCAAATTCTCTTTTATCTCACTTTCTCGTCATTTTGTCAGGATTAATAGGATTCTGGTATTGTTATCATATTACCCTAATATTGCAGGAACATCAAATGAATGAAAAAACGTTCATTTTGGAGTCTACATCTCAAAAGGGAGATTTCGCAGATTTGTTGCCGCTCCGCTTTTTCGAGCCTTTGGGATTTTTTTTCTTTTACCTTTTTTTTTATTATAGATGGACACATTCCTGTGATTATCATCATATGATCAGGATTTATCATTATATCGTTATCATCATCAGTATCATTCATTATCATCATTATCATCATGTATCCTATCATACATCATTATTGCAAATATTATCAGATTATTGCAATTATTTATCTTATCATGCATTTATTGCATTATAAATAATTTGACATCATATATAATAACACCTACCATTAAGAATAGTAATAACAATAATCATAACAATAATCAAAGGCTTTATAATCATATTATATCAGATTTTAATTAATATCGTTATTACTGTAACGTATAATGTTATATAGTATTTTACAATGATACTACCAAGAAGAATAAGAACTGATAATAATACAATAATATATAATAACAATATTATAAACAAGTAGTATTATTATAATTATACTTAATTATTATTATTGTTATTATACCATTTAGTATATTTTTTGCAACGAATACTAATGAATTAAAGTATAATAATAATATAAGAATAATAATAATAATAATACATAATAATAATAGAATAATAATAATAATAATAAAATAATAATAAATCATAATAATAATAATAATAATATAATAATGCTAATATAATGATAATCGTATAATAGTAGTAATCATCAATGTTATCCAAAATTCTCTTTATTCTCATTTTATCATCATTATTGTCATGAGATAGAATTCCTGTAATTGTTATCATTATTACCCTAATAACTTGCCAGAATCATGCAAAGAATGGGGAAAAAAGTATTGGAGTCTACTCTCAAAGGACTATATTTCGCTAGATTTTGCGCTTTTTCGACTTTTGGGATTTTTTTCTTTTACCTTTTTTTCATATATGGACCATTCTGTTATTCGCTTCTTATTCTCATGATATCATATATTATCGGTTATCATCATTCATTTATCATTACATAATATTCATATCATTTCATCATTATTGCCCAATTATCATCATTATTGCAATATTATCATATCATGCAATTATTCGTTATTCATATATATTTTTACATATATACTAATAACCATCTACAATACGAATTAGTAGAACAATAATAATAAACAATAATAACGTTCTTTATAATCATTCTTATATCATTCTTTTAATTTAAATCGGTATTACTTGTAATTATTACTGTTATAAGAATTATTTTAAATGATAATACCGAAGAATAATAATAATGATAATATAACATAATACTAGTAATAACATATTTAACAATTAGTATATTATAAATTATACGTATTAGTATATAGTGTTATTAGTACAGTTTATAATATATTTGTTGGCAATATAATAATGATTAAAGTAATTAATAATAAAATAATAATTAATAATAATAATAATAATAAACTAATATAATACAATAATAATAATAATAATAATATAAGATAATTAATATAAAAAACTAATATAAGAAGAATCGTAATGATAATGATAATAGTAATAATAGAATAATCATTCAATGTATCAAAGTTCTCTTTATTCTCACTTTTATCATTCATTATGGTCATGATTAATGAATTCTGGTAAATTGTATCATTATTACCCTAATAATTGCCAGACAGCAAATAATGGAAAAAACCGTCATTGTGGGAGTTACTCTCAAAAGGGGCGATATTTCGCTAGATTTTGCGCTTTTTTCGAATTTTGGGATTTTTCTTGTTACCGTCTTTTTTTATTATTATGTGACACATTCCTGTTTTATCATATTCTTAGCATGATTATCATCATTATTAGCGTTCTCATCATCAGTATCATCATTTCATCATCATTTAATCATTATTGCAAGTATATTCATCATTATTGCAAATTATTATCATTATCATTGCAATTATTGCAGTTTATAATTTTTAACATCTATTACTAAAAACTACAGAGAAGATAGTAATAACAATAAATAATAACAATAATACGTCTTTATAATCAGTATTTATATCATTATTTAATTAATATCTTATACTGTAATTTTACTGTTATAATAATTATGTTTACAATATACTACCAGTAAGAATCATAATAATGATAATAATAAAATAATAATATATAACAATATTAAAAAGTAAGTCTTATTATAATTATACTTATTATTATTATGTATGATTACAGTATTAATATATTTTGTGGCACTAATTCCTAATGAGTGTAAACGATAATAATAATAATAATAATACAATAATAATAATGAAAATAATAATAATAATAATACTAATAATAATAATAATAATAATCATAATAATAATACTAATAATAATAATGCTAAAATAAGATAATAGTTAATATAGTTAATAATCATAAATGTTATCCAAAATTCTCTTTATTCTCAATTTTATCATCATTATTGTCATGATTAATAGGAAATTCTGGTAATTGTTATCATTATTTACCCTAATAATTGCCAGAATCATCAATGAGGAAAAAAAAACGTATTTGGGTCTACTATCAAATCGCTTCTGCGCTAGATTTTGCCGCTTTTTCGACTTTTGGGATTTTTTTTCTTTTACTTTTTTTTATTATATAGACACATTCCTTTTTATTATCATCATTATATCATGATTATCATCATTATTTCGTTATCATCTTTCATTATCATCTTTATCATCATTACTCATCATTATCATCATTATTGCAATTTTATCATCATTATTGCAATTATTATCTTTACATTGAATTATTGCATTATAATTTTAATTTTTTCATCTATACTAAAAACAACTACAATAAGAATAGAATAAAATAAATAAAATAATAAGTCTTTATAATCATTATTTATATCATTTTTTAAATTTAAATATCGTTATTACTGTTATTATTACTGTTATATATTATTTTACAATTACTACCAGTAAAATAATAATAATAATAATAACAAAATAATATTTAATAACAATATTATAACAATTAGTATTATTATAATTATACTATATAATTATTATTGTTATTATTACAGTTATAATATATTTTTTGCAATAATACTAATGATTAAGTAATAATAATAAATAATATAATAATATAATAATAATAATAATAAAATAATAATAATATATAATAATCATAATAATAATAATAATAATAATAATAATAATGCTAATAATAATGATAATAGTAATAATAGTAATAATCATCAAATGTTATCCAAATTCTCTTATATCTCACTTTTATCATCATTATTGTCATGATTAATAGAATTCTGGTAATTGTTATCATTATTACCCTAATAATTGCCAGAATCATCAAATGAATGGAAAAACGTCATTTTGGAGTCTACTCTCAAAAGGCTATATTTCGCTAGATTTGCCGCTTTTTCGACTTTTGGGGATTTTTTTTTCTTTTACCTTTTTTTTATTATATATGGACACAATTCCTGTTATTATCATCATTATTATCATGATTATCATCATTATCATCATTATCATCATCATTATCATCATTATTGCAATTATTATCATCATTATTGCAATTATTATCATTATCATTGAAATTAAATTGCAGTTATAATATATTTTTTACTCTATACAAATAACAACTCCCAATAAAAAATGAAATAACCCAATAATAAAACAATAAAAAACGCTTTATAATCATTTTTTTATTCATTTTTTAATTAATTCGTTTTACTGTAATTATTACTGTTAAAATAATTTTTTTCCAATTATACTACCGGGTAAATATAAAAATTTTAATATAAAAAATAATATTAATACAATTTAAAAACCCTTAGTATTTTAAAATTAACTTTTTATTTTTTTATTTTATTATTACATTTTAAAATTATTTTTTGGCAAAAAATTAATGTTTAAAAGTAAATTAATAAAAAATATAATTTTAATATAATAATAATAATAAAATTAATAAATATAATAATAATAAAAATCATAATAATAAAAATAATAATAATAATAAAAATAATAATGGCTGAAATTATTAATGATAATAGTAATAATTTTAAAAATCAAAAAATGTTACCCCAAATTCCTTTTTCTAAATTTTTTATCATTATTGTCATGTTTAAATTAGAATTCTGGTAATTGTTTCATTATTACCCTAAAATTCCAGAATAAATAAAATGAAGGGAAAAAAGGGCCTTTTTTGGAGTCAAACTCTAAAAAGCTATTTTTCGCTAGTTTTTTGCCGTTTTTTTCGATTTTTTGGGTTTTTTTTTTCTTTTCCCTTTTTTTTTTAATTTTTGGACAAAATTTCCCTTTTAAATTATCACCCATTATTATCATGATTATCTCATTTTTTTCTTATCATCATAAATTATCATAAATTATCATCATTATCATCATCATTATCATCATTATTGAAATTATTATCTTTCATTATTCCCTTTATTATCATTATATTGAAATTTATTGCGTTTTTAATATATTTTTTTCCCATCTATCAAATAAAAACTACAATAATAAGTTAATAAAAATAATAATAACAAAAATAACGTCTTTATAATCATTTTTTATATCTTTAATTTTAAATTTAAATTCTTTATTACTGTTTTATTACTGTTATAAAAATTTTTTTTACAATTATATCCCAATAAAATAAAAAAATGAATAAAAACAATAAAAATTTAAATTTAAAAAATATTATCCCAATTTAGTATTATTAAAATTTAAATATTTTATTATTTTTATTATTGTTTTATTACAGTTTTAATATTTTTTTTTGGCAATAATCTAATGATTAAAAAATTTAATAAAATAAAATATATAATAAAAATTTATAAAATAAATATAAAAATAAAAATATAAAAAAATAAAATCATAATAAAAATAATAAAATAATTAATAATGCAAATAAAAAGATTAAAATAATAGTAATATCATAAAATTTTGTTTCCAAATTTCAAAAATTCTCACTTTTTAAATCATTATTCATGATTAATAGAATTTTTGGTAATTGTTATCATTAAAACCCTAAAAATTGCCAGAACCCTAAAATTTAAATTAAAAAAACGCCCTTTTTTGGAGCCCTTACTCTCAAAAGCTATTTTCGCTAGTTTTGCCGTTTTTTCGATTTTTTTGGGATTTTTTTTTTTTTTAAACCTTTTTTTTATTATATAGGGGACAAAATTCCCTTTATTACCCATCATTATTATCATGATTATATCTTTAAATTATCGTTATCATCATCATTACCATCATTATCATCATTATCATCCATTTCATCATTATTGCAATTTTTTATCATCATTATTGAAAATTATTTTTCCTTATCTTTGGGAAATTTAATTTGCATTTTAAATATATTTTTTTAAAATCTAACTAATAAAAAACTAAAATAATAATGTAATAACTTAAAAAACAATAAAAACGCCCTTTATAATCATTTTTTATATCTTATTTTAATTTATCGTTTACTGTAATTATTACTTTTTAAAAATTTTTTTTACAATTTACAAACCGTAAGAATAAAAAATTTGATTATAAAAATAAAATATTAAAAACCATATTATAAAAAATTTAGTATTTTATAATTAAAAACTTATTATTTTATTTTTTTTTTAAATTAAAAGTTTTTAAAAATTTTTTTGGCAATAATACTATGATT
>NW_023645244.1:0-2500 GCF_015228065.2 Penaeus monodon | reverse complement strand
TATTTGACACCGTCATTTTTAAATGTATGCTTCTTGTATAGTTCATTTACAATTAGTTATTTTTTATTTCTTTATTATCATTATTATTACTTTTTTTTAAATAACCAAGAATAAAGCCTTCATGTCACCAAAGGAAGACCACAGGAGAGATAAGGCCGCGCAAGACCCCCCCTCCTAACCCCTACAGGACGGGGCAAACACGCTCGGGCGCCTCCAGTGTCCTGCGATCCCACGGCCTTTGTAAACGTTTCTCGGGGTTTGGGATGTTATGCTTCAACGGGAGAGGACGTAAGGGTGATTGAAGCCTGTCAGAACATGTAGTTTCAAACTCTAAGAGCGACGATTGTGTTTCCTGGATGGGTGACACTCGCTTCGTGCGCCCCTTCCCCCTCTCCCTCCCAATTAAGCGGCGGAGGAGGATATGTGTCGATGGTGAGCCTCCCTCATTCCAATCCGTCAGAGCATGTGTCTGCGGCTTCCATCATGTTTCATTTCGGAGTCCTGAAATAAGGAGGTAATAGGAAGCTAACCTACGTGTGTGTCATTTCCTTTCCCTGTTGTTAAATGCCCTCTTTAGGTTTAGGAAAAAACCCTGAGGGACGAAATAGTATATGAGGAGAGGGATGTGCTTCCGTTTGGCGGCAATTAAACTTTGTTCCAATTACGGCAGAATACGTTTCCTGCCGCGGTTGGTAACATGATTTTCCGGCGCGAGAACCATTGGCGATTGGGTCAATTTCCTGCCCTCGATGTGTCGTAATTATTGTACCTCGAGCTTGATCGCATTTTGGGGATCGTAAAATATGCATATGTGGTCGCGTTACTTACTAGAGTTTTGTTCACTTATTTAGCCCATCATGGGATGAATAGTAAGTAACGTTGTTTACCGTAAATGCGATTTCCTGTAAGCCGAAAGGATTGAGAGGGAGTCCCGCAAGCAGCAGCGCGGTGAGCGAGAGACGGTTACAATATAGTAATTAAAGTCTTGGATGTACGATTATCAAGGTCGGTGCCCTACTATTATACCCAGGTGCCTTGTTTGTGAGTCCTGTCTGTCCTGCTCCTCCCCTCCCCCCGCATTACCCTTCTCCCCGACTATCCTTGTGACCTGTAAGAGGCAGGACAAGGATCATTCGCTTTGATTCTTTGTCCTGGGATATGGGACTCACTGGGGACTCGCCCGCCCTGGGAGTCCTGCTACACCTGTCTTGAGCTCCCCCTCAGATCCTCTTAGCAGGCAGCGAAGGGCGCGGGAGGAGGCGGCGGACGCGGAAGGGATGGGGGATCACCTGGAAATGCGCCCAAGCAGGAATCCCTCTCCATCCTTACGTTTATCGCCGCGCCTTTGATAGATCAGCATCGGCAAACATGCTAAACGTTCCGGTTGAGCTGCTGGCGGAGCGATAGAGTTGTATAGTTAGCGACAGAGATATTGGCTAGCGGCTACATGGTTCGCTCTATCGGGGTCGAGATTGGGTACCAGATAGTGTATTCTCTGGAAATGTTAGAAGAATTCCGAGGTCCCTCGCGGCCCGCGGATCCGTTCCCGGCGAAGGAAGCCACGAGCCTTCGAGGAGGACGAATCCCAGAGGCGCCCATGGTCGATTCAGCTGCAGGGGGAACGCTCTGCAGAGAGAGTGGCAGTAGGAAGGCTTGGCGGCGAGAGAGAGGCGCCCCGGGCATCGTCCGAAACACGAGCCCGGGTGTCCGCCAGGCCGTGTCTACCTGCTCGCCTTAACTACTCTACACACGCTTCTCGTACATGCATTTAGGAAATTTAAATAGTATGATTAATTGTGCACTTATTTAGACCCTTTTCGACGCGCCTGTGGACGAGCGAATCGTAATATGAAACAATTAACAACCGAACCAACGACTCCAATGCAAAGTTAATGGTGGATCGAACGAAGCGGAAATTCCAAAACCCTTTTCGCAACTACGAAACCAAAATCCACTGCGACTGTTTAGCGATTTCATCAGCTCTTAAAAAACCCATCCTTCCACCCCCGAGAGCTGACCATTGATTTTGTGTTTCACTGGGCTTGAAATCTAGGATTTGATGCCCGAGTTTGCTTTGATGTCAAATTCAGCCTCGTTGCTGATGTCGCCGAGCATTTTGCAGTTAACTACGAGCATGATCTTGTCGGCGGTAATTCAACACCGCGGTGGTTGCCAGGATCCCTCTCCGTTACAAGAGTCTATTTTACGTGCGGATGGATTTCTCACTCTTTTTCTTCACCGCTAAGTGACTCCTAAATCTGCATCTCGTTTAAGTAGCATTGCAGCTTTCGTCGAGGCAATTTATGACTTTCTTAAGGATCTCCTCGCTATTCACGGTAGCCTTAATCTTAAAAAGAGAGCATGCGCCCTGCAAATGAGATTCGTACGCAGAGAAACATTATTTCAGAATCTAGAATGAAAAATACGGGAAAAGTTCTGTGTATATGCTTTTTTCCACCGCAAAAGACAAGTTGTCTTTAATGATAGGCTGTTGCATGGC
>NW_023645243.1:0-8241 GCF_015228065.2 Penaeus monodon | reverse complement strand
TCATTTAAGGAAGGTCTTACCACGAAAAAGTTGGTTTGGTTTAGTTTTTGGGCACGCTCTTGTGCTGGAGCCATTATTTTCACAGCCGTAAATGGCCACAGTGACATAAATGGCCATTCCCCCTTTTTTGGGAAAATCACCCATCTTTCCCTAGAACGGGAATGGTTTTTCCTCACCTTTTTTAAAAAGCTCAAAAGTTTTCTGGTTTTCCAATTGTAGGTAGATAAGTTTTTGCCATAAAGGGTAGAATCTTTATAAAATAGTGCAACAAAACAAAAAACATAACATAAAAACGATTTTTTAAATTTGAATGGTTTTTAAAAAATTTCCCCCTTTTTGCACAAAGGGGAAAAAAAAAAAAAAAGGAAGGAAAAAAAAAAAAAAAAAAAGCAGTCCAAAACATAAAACTGGGCCCAAAAAAATTAGAAGAAAACACTTTTTTTCCCAAAGCTGCAATGTTTTTCCATTCATCTGGCGGGGGCAGCAAAAGCATGGAGCCCTGGATGAAATTTATCATGGGGTTTCCCCAAAAAACCTGCAGGGAGACTTTTTTTATCCCTGTTTTCCCTTTCATCTTTTTTTTGGGCTGTTTGATCACAGCTTAAAAAAGAAAGAATTGCAGGCCCCCCCCCGCAAAACCCCTTTTTTCAGGCTCCAGCGGCCTTTAGGCTTACCACCCTGAAAACAAAAAAACAATGATAGGAGTGTAATTCAATCGTAAATTTCCCAGCCCCACTCTTTAGCCTTTCCCCTGACAAATACATTTTTTAACAGTTTAATGTATCTGTGGCTTTTTTCACTTCATTGCAATCCAGCAAATCCTCCCTTCCCGTTTTAGATTAGACAAAGGGTTTTTCCCAAATAGACATCCAATTCCCCTTTTAGGAAGCAGCGGACCTTTCCTCTTTCACAATTTTAAAATTAGCCAAGCATAAAGAGACACAGTGGATGTTCCTAGGCCCAACCATGGAGAGGAAATTTTCCACCCTGAGAAGAAGATTTAAGCGTGGCAAAACAAAAAAACTGGGGTCAAAGCCTGTTTTTTTGATGACATTAAAGACAGATCAAAATTTCCCAATCAGGAGGAAAAAACTATCGTTTTTGAAAATTAGTTCTCTGATTATTTGTTTCAAAATTTGTTTTTTTGGGTTTCCCCTTGAACTTAAAATATTTGGAATGCCTTGGTTTTGAATATTTTGAAATCGTATACCTCCCAAGTAAGTTGTAGTCTGTTTTACGTGAAAATTTGATAAATTGGAAAAAATATCGCCATAGTTTTATGGGCCAGGGTGAGGCCTGATGAATTTCAAAATTTTTAGTATGAAACAGTAAAGGTTTTAAAAAAAAAAAAAGTTAAAAGGGTACTCATGCAGTAGCATAAATTCGTTTTTAAAAATTGTATCAGTTATCTACCCGGACCAGCAGGGGGAAACACACTTGCCTAGGCACTGGGAAAGGGACACAGTGGAGTTGGGGTCTCTTTCTGGGGTTCAAAATTTGCCCCGTCAAACCCCGGCAATAGACGGGTTTTAAAAAAAAGGCCCCCGCTTGAAGTACGCGGGTGATTTGGGGACCCCCTAAGGTGCTTTCCCCAAAAAAAGCTTTTTTTTAATTGTTGAAACACCCGCAATAGATTAAAGGTCAATTCTATCAAGGAAATAACTGGGACACCTGGGTAACAGGTGAGCTTACTGGACCCCAGGGAGAACCTTCCTGTACTTAAAGGCAAACGTAGGAAGCTGGGGAGGGAGTCTTATCGGGGCCTGGAGGACAGGACAAGGAGTAACCGCTTTAAACTGAAAAGTAGCACCAGAAAGAACGGAGTCACGCAACAGGATTCATTTCCAAAACATATAGAACCTGGCCAAAGGAGCAGGGCTTGGCGGGTATTCACATGGCAGAGTTCATTCTTCCCAGTAGCTGGCACGTGCCGTTTTTTGGGGATTTCGGGGCTACAGTGAGCTGCAAAGGGGGATGTCTTGCTCTTGCAGGGCAGTGCTTCCATAAGGCCAGGACTTTCTGCATCTTTACTGCCCTGCAAGGGGGATGCTTGGGGAACACAGGAAGCTGGGAGGGGACACAGCTGCAGGGATTTCCCTAAGACACAAACAAATGCAAACCTTGGCTTGGTGACCACTTTTTCTTGATTACTGCTCAACACAAAATTACCTCGAGCAAGTCTACTGTGGGGACTAAAGGAAAGGGGACGTTTTGGATGTGCTAAGCTCTTCTGCTTGTACCAGGTAGGAAAGATACCCCTGTAGCAGGCGGTGAAGAGGATAGCACTAATTTAAATTTGATGAGAAGGGGAGGAAAGGCACTTAGAGGTAGTGAAAAGCAGTAATGTGATGTTCGGGGAAGCTTTAGTCTGCTTAAGGGAAATGCAAGAACAAGCCTAAAGTCATAGCCAAATACAAGAAAAAGGGGGAGGAACGCAGCATGAGAAGCTCCCGAGAGAAAGGAGCTCTGTTTTGGGTAAAAATCAGTCCCTTTTTTTATCATGGAGACACCCAAGGGCGTTGGGACAGTGCACTTCAGGGAACCAAGAGATGCTGTGCATTTCTCTCGTCCCCCTGACACACGCCTAGGTGACGATGCTTCCCAAATTTCTCTAAAGAAACCTTGCTTTCTCAGGCCCAGGTGTCCAGTGCACACCCAAGGAGTCCCTGGCTCCCAGGCACAGTTCCCAGGCCCAAGGCCGAGCTCCCCTCCGAACCCCAAATTTCCCGCAGACCTTGCTCCTGGCATTGTGGAGCAGCCATTTCATGTCAGCCCTTTTTTCCCGGCAGTCAGCTTAGCGCCGTAACCTCTGCCATCGGGGCGCCCCGAGAGCCGTGTGAGGTCAGCAGAGAGTCACTGTCAGCCTTTGGGCTCACAAAGGTGGGTGGCCATAAGTGCCCTGAGCGTTTCCAGCTGCATTGAGACTGCTTGGTGGCACTCGAGGCGTGGAGGTCTGCATGGTGGGAATGGGAGACGCCGATGTCTGCTGTGGAAAGAGGCGCTGATGTGCTGCTGGTCAGGAGGAGACGTGAAGGTGCTGCCTTTAGAGGTGCGAGGGCGGGCCCGCCTCAGCGGGCAGCTGAATCAGAGGGCAGGGAAGCCAAGCAGCTTCCTTCTTGGGGAAGGGGGCACAGAGAAAGTGATTGGAAAGGGGTAAAAGCCCTCAGCCTCTAAAAGCAATCCTCAGATTTTAGGCATAGTAAAGTTAGGTATATTATTGACTCTAGACCCCCAAAAATGTTTTTTAGTGTTCTGGTTTTTCCACGCTTCTGTGGGGGATTTGAGTTGGCCATTACTCTTTAGGTGAATGTGACTTCATATCTATGGTGAATTTATTCTTTAAAATGGGAAGTTTCTCCAATTCCCCTCCCCAAAAATTTCTCATAAGCCAACTGCAGTCACATTTCAGATGGTCCCCAACTTTCACCATTTCCCATTTCTCCTTGAATTTAACTCAAGAAATTATTTTGTAGAGACAAAAATATTCTTTTTCAATGGCATCGGCGGGCAGAATGGGGTCCTTCATTCCCTTCAGGCAATAGGCAATTGTTCCTTCTGTCTTGTGAACTCTTTCCAGTTCAATGTGATACAAGTGGCAGAACTGTGCCTCAAAGTCTCAAATGATGTCAGGGCTGCCTTGTCCAGTGTTTCTAGGAGGGAAAAAAAATGAATAGCCATACACACTACTAACCCCTAAACTTTTCAGTCCTCCTTGTGCTAACAGTGCCCTGAACGTGAGGTTTTGTTGTCATTTTTGTTTGTGTTGTTGCCTGCTTTAAACTCCCGACTGCATATAGCAAACATGACAAAAAAAACACCTTTTTGAGAATCTGAGAATGGCTCTGCTTTATTATCACCTGTCACTTCACCTGAAACCCTTTCAATCACAAGCGATATCCTTCTGTCAGGCTTGGTAGTACTTCCCAACCTTAGTCCCCTGCAAATCTCAAAGCTCATGGTAATTTAAACTTCAGCCACCATGTCCATCGAACATCAACTTTGAAGTCAGCTTGCTAATAGAGGTTGGGTTTTCAGAGGTCCCTTCAGCCTACTCTCCATGAGTTTTGCCTCTTTGCGCTGCAGTCAGAAAGTCTCTGAGAATTACCCTAGGTAACGACTCCTTTGCTGGTAAGCCCTCTTCAGTGGAAAATTTTAAATTCCCTTTATCACTGGGAGCCCAAGCCCAAATCCGGGAGTAATGATCAGAAGCTCACAGAAAGTAATAGATGTAATTTATCCCTGTGTGGAAGAAGGTCCTAGAAAGGAAGCTATTAAATTATCTGGAAACAATAGCTCTGATATTTTTGTAAATTAACCCTTACCCCTCCCTCCTTGTCTTTGCTGTTCTTGCTCCAAAACTTTGGGATGGTGTTGTTCAAAATAACAGGCCCCAATTGTCTGGATGACTCTTCCTCTCTGGACAGAGTGATTGTTACTCTCCTTTCTGGGGCATCCTGTTTGCCAATGTTATATTTTCCTACTTGATGTGTTCTGTTGCCATTTGCTGTTAAGGCAGTAGATTCAGCTTTTATTTTTCACTGAATCCCTATAGATTGTTATTTCCCCTCAGATGATTTTTCGCTAGGCCCCCCCTCCCTTTCAATGGGATCCGCACTCCCCTTTAATAACTTTTGTTTTGCTTTTAGTGCAGGAAATAAGATTGCGCTTTTGAGACATCGTAACTTTGTCTATTTTGCCCAAGCGTGCAACGCCCAAAAGTTCTCTTTGTTCCCTGGTTCTGTGGCTTTAAGTCCCACTTTTTTTTGTTTAATTTCCTATGTAAAAGGAGGTTTTGGTTTCTACTTATTTCTGCATTTTTTAACTCAAAAACCATGCCTTTTCCAGTTTTTTTCCTTTTGTTTTAAATTTTTAATAGCCTTCTCTGCCTAAGCCCCAGGTGCTTAGTAGTAAATTTTCTTTCCTTAGTTTTCAAATTTTGATTCAAACCCTCAAACCCCTTTTTAAAAACCGGGTTTTGTTTGTCGTAAAAATGAAAAGAAAAAAGTAGTAGATCACACTTTATTAAAATTTATACATTTAAACCCATACAGGAGAAATTTAAAAAGGTCTTATATTTTTTCATTTTGGGAAGAATCCACCAAATAGAAAATCTATAAACATAAGGGAAATTATCTTTCAATCTTTTGGGGGAAATTTTAAAGTCTCCCAAATTCCATTATTTTACGGTCTGATAACGTACAGAGATAATCACTTTAGCTGGAGCAAGAGCAAAGAGAAGGCTGCAAGGCTGTCTTTTAGCAGTGATTTGCAAAAAAACCCACTTTTTTGTGCCCCAAAAATTTAATTTCCATCCTCTGCTTTTTGTAACACAAAGCACCTCTTTTTCCCACCATTTGCTGGTTTCCAGCTTCTGAGATTATCGTTTGTAGACATTCGCCTTTGTTTTCCCCCTTCGTGTTGACATTGCAAACAGTTTTAGACCCCGAACATGATCATCTCAAGTTGCCTGCGTTAGGTCTTTCACTTTGCTGAGTTAGGCTCTACCATTTGAAATAGAGGTTGGATGATTATTGGCACCGTTTTGGTGGTACCCCTTTTTCCACAGCCCGTCAATGGCCACAGGAACATGAAGGGCCCTTTATCCTGCCCATTCCCTTTTGGGAAAATCGCACTCTTTTCCCCTAAAACAGGGAAGGATTTTCTCCCCCTTTTTCAAAAAGCCTGAAGTTTCTGTGATCTTTCCAATTTAGGATGATAAGTTTTTGCGCCACTGAAGGGTAAAAGCTTTTGAATAGTCCCAACAAAACAGAAACTAACAATGAAAACAAATTTTTTTAATTTCAAAAAGGGTATTTGAAAAGTTCACCTTTCTAGAAAAAAGGGGGGGAAAAAAAAAAAAAAAAAAAAAAAAAAAAAAAAGCAGTCCTAAAACATAAAAAAATGGGCCAAAGAATTAGGAAACTTTTTTTTCCAAAACTGCAAGTTTTTTTCATCTGGCGGGCCAGAAGAGAAATGGGCCGGAGCACTGTACTAGGCTGGTTCCCCTAAATGACCTGCGGGGGAGACTTCTTTTTCATCCCTCGTTTCCCCTTTTAAATCTTGTTTTGTTTTTTTGTACCAGTTAAAATGCCACGATAATGCACGGAAAGCACCCACACAACCCTTGTTCGGGCCCCAGGGGGACCTTTGGGATTACATCCTGTAAACAAAAACAATGATAGGAGTGAATTTACAATCGTCAAATTTTCCCCGCTAAAAATTACCCATGCCCTGAGTAAAAAAATTTTTAATCATTTTGTTGTTCTTGGCTTTCTTCCCTGCCTTGCATCCAGCAAACCCTTCCCTTTACTTTCTAGATTAGAAGGGGTTTCTCAACTGCAGAAATCCAATTCCCGTTCGGGAAACAGCGAGACCTTTCCTCTTCCACAGTTTAAGTGATAGCCAGCCAGAGACCAGTGGTATTCCTGGCCATCCATGAGAGCGGGGCCTTTTACCCAATGAGAAGAAGATTAATGCAGTGGCAAAGAAAAATACTCGGGGTCAAAGCCAGTCAGTGTCTTAAAAGACAGAAAAAATTACCCAATACGGAGGAAAAATTATTTTTTGGAAGTTATGTTCTTGATTTTATTTCCCCAAATTTATTTTTTTCTTTGGATTCCTCTGAATTTAAAACTTAGTTGGAAAATGCCTTTGTTTTAAATTTTTTAAAAATCGTATTATTTCCCCAAATAAGTTTATCTGTCTTTTACGTGAAATTTCGATATATTGGAAGTATTGCCATCGTTTACGTGTGCCAGGCTGAGTTCCCGAAATTTAAATTTTTCAGATATGAAACAGTAAAGGGTTAAAAAAAAAAATGTTCAAAAGGGACTAGCGTGCAAACTTCTTTTTTCTCAAAACTTGTATCATTTCATCCCCCAGGCCAGGGGGGAAGCACACTCGTAGGCATGGAAGGGACCAGTAGAGTGTAGGGTCCTTGTGGGGCCATTCAAAATTTGTGTAAAACCCCCCTGGCAATGACGGGTTTTAAAAAGGCCCTGCTGAAGTACGGGGTGTTTTGGGCCCTCTAAGGTGTTTTCCAACAAAAGCTTTTCTATAAATTGTTGAAACACCTAAAATAGTTTAACCCCCGGGCTTTTCCCTTTCACGGAAAAACTGTACCCCGGGTAACGGGTTTTAGCTTACTGCGACAGGGAGACCCTTTCCGTACTTAAAGGAACCCGTAGGGAAAATGGGAGGGAGTCTTTTTCAGGGCTGGGGAAGGACAAGGGAGTAACCGCTTTTAAAAAGAAAAAGAAAAAAAACCAGCAAAACGGATCAGCCAAAACCCCAAAACCCCAAAAAAGCAGGGCCTTTAGGGGGAATCAAATGGAAAAAGTCATTTTTTCCCAGTGCGGGGGTGCCGTTTTTTTGGGGTTCGGGGTACAGGAGCGTAAGAGGGGTGTCTTTGCTTGCGGGCGTGTTCCCTAAGGCCCGGATTTTCTATCTTTTACTGCCCTGCAAGGAGGGAGCTTTGGGGACACAGGAAGTGGGGGGGACCGCTGCGGGATTCCCTAAGACCAAGCAAAACAGCCTTTGGGGTTTGGGGCCACTTTTCTTGATACTGTCACACAATTACCCCCGGAAGTTACTTGAGGGCTAAAAGGGAAAAAGGGGTAGGATGCTGCAACCCTTTTAGTTGTACCCGGGGAGGAAAAAGAACTCCCGTGCGCGTGAAGGGATAGCACTAATTTAATTTGAGAGAAGCGGAGGAAAGGCACTTAGGGTAGGAAAAGCGTTTAAGTGTGTTCGGGGAAGTTCAGTCTGCTTAAGGGTGCAAGAAAAAGCCAAAGTCATAGCCAAATACAAAGAAAGAGAGGGGACACGCGCAGAGAAGCTCCCGAGAGAAGGGTTGTTTTTGGGGAAAAAAACGTCCCTTTTTTCTGGAGAACCAAGGGCGAGGAACGTGCACTTCGGGAAAACCAAAAGATGCTGTGCATTTTTCTCGTCCCCCTGACACACCACTGGTAGAGTTCCAATTTTTTCTAAAGAAACCTGTTTTCAGGCCAGGGTCCAGCGACACCAAGGACTCCCGGATCCCCGGCACCGTTCCAGGCCCCAAGGGCCGGGTCCCCCCCGAACCCCATTCCCGCAGACCTGTCCGGGATTTGGAGCGCCATTTTGGCCCTTTTCTCCCGGAAATAGTTTCGCAAAATCTGCCATCGGGGCGCCCCGAGGCGTTGAGGCCAGGGGAAATCACGCAGCCTTGACCTACAAAGGGGGTGGCCCCCCAAAGGGGTG
>NW_023645242.1:5000-8242 GCF_015228065.2 Penaeus monodon | reverse complement strand
ATGTTATTACTTTGTATTTATATTTATATTATATATGCATTTATTATCATTTTACTATATATGTGATCATTATATATATATTATTATCATATATACCACCCCACACACACACACCATATATATATATAATATAATATATATATATCTATATATAATATACATAATATATAATAATATATATATATATATATATATATATATATATATATATAATAATATATTAATATATAATCATATAATATGTATATAAATTTATATATATATATATATATATATATCTATCTATATATATATATACACACACACAAATATCTATCTATCTATCTATCTATCTATCTATCTATCTATCTATGTGTGTGTGTATATGTGTGTGTGTAGTGTGTGTGCGTGTGTGTGTGTATCTGTGTGTGTGTGTGACATATAGTATATATAATATATATAATTATATTATATATATATATATATATATATATATATAATATATATAGTATATATATATATATCTAATATTATATATAATATATATATTGTAATATATATATATATATATATATAATATATATATGTATATCATATATATAGATATAATATATCATATATTATATTTTATATTTTATAATAGGTATAAAGCAATGTTATTACTATTGTTATTTGTATTATTTTGTTATTATTATTATTATCATTATTATTGTCATTATTATTATTATATTTATTGTTATCATTATTATTATTATTATTATCATATATACACACACACACACACACACACACACACATATATATATATATATATATATATATATATATATATCTATATATATATATATATATATATATATATATATATATGTGTGTGTGTGTGTGTGTGTGTGTGTGTGTGTGTGTGGTGTGTGTGTGTGTGTGTGTGTGTGTGTATGTGTGTGTGTGTGTGTGTTTATACAAGAGTATATAAATGCATGTTTAAATATTTGTATGTATTTTTTGATAAACAGCCTCCTCCTCTTCCACCTCCTTCCACTTCTGTCTCTCCGCCCCCCTCCCTTTCCCCTCCACCTCCTCCTCCTTTGAACTATCTCTCCGTTCCCCTCTTTTCCCCCTCCTCTTCCCCCTCCTTCAAATAATTCCACTTCTATCTCCACATTTCCCCCGTACTCCTCCTCCCCCTCCTTCCAATTATATCTCTCCGTCCCCATCCCCCTACAACTCCTCTTCCTACAAGTCCTCCTTTCCCTTCCATCCCTCCGATCCCCCATTCCTCCCCCTCCTCCTCCTCCCACCTCCTTCCACTTCTATCCCTCCTAGCCCTTCCTCCTACTCGTCCTCCATCCCCTTATTTCTCCCCATTCCCCGTTCCCCCTTCTCCTTCCACTTCTGTCTCTCCTTCTATCTATCTATCTATCTATCCTATTATCTATTCTCTCCTCCTCCTCCTCCCCTTTTTCCCACTTCTATCTCTCGGTTTAACCCTTCTCCCCTCCACTTCTTCTCTCGGTTAACCCTTCTCCCCTCTCCTTTTTAGCACTTCATCGTCTTCTTCCACTTCTATCTCTGATTTTCCCCCTTTCTCCTCTTCTCCTCCTCCTTCCACTTTTATCTTCCTGTATTAATAGAAAACACACTCCGTGTGGAGACAATGGAAGAAAAACCCCCAATACAAAAATTAATTTTTTGAAAATGAGACAAACGTTTCAATTACATACAAACACACACACCACACACACACACCAAAACCCACCCCACACACACACACACCATACACACTCACACACACACACACACACACACAACACCACACACACACACACACACACATATATATATATATATATATAATAATATTTATATATAATATATATAATATACATTTGTATGTATGTATGTCTGATGTATGTATGTTTGTATATATAATACATATATATATTATAATATATATATATAATATATATATATATATATATATATGGTGTGTGTGTGTGTGTTTTGTGTGTGTGTGTTGGTGTGTGTATGTGGGGTGTGTGTGTGTGTGTGTGTGTGTGTGTGTGTGTTTTTCTGTATGTGTGAGTTTTTGATTCTGTGTATATATTGTATCATCATTTATTAAATACTTTTATTACTGGATTTCTCCTTTATTTTATCTGTTCTTTTTCTTACTACCGTAGATATTGTTCATTATATATTTCTAGTTTTTTTGCAATCAATTCTCAAATTTTTGACTTTCGCTTCCCTCCAGCTTAGTTTTAATCTTATTTTATGCTTCTCAAAATTCTTCACTTTTTATTTTTTTCCTTTTTTCGAAATTCTTAATTTATCGTTTTCCTGTATTGGTTTTTCTTACATTAATTATTATATATAATATATATATATTTATTATATATATATATATTATATATATTAATATATATTTTCCACTTTCCTCGTTCTTTTTATTATTCAATTATCTTTTCTTATTATTATTATTATTAATTTCATTCTCTTCTTTTCTTTTTCCCTTTTTGTCTCATTCTTCCCTTATTGCTTCGTCTTTTTTGGATCGTTTCTTCCCTTTTCGTCTCTTCTTTTTCTTGTCTCTTCTTCCCTTTTTGCTTCGTCTTATTGGGATGGCTTCTTCCCTTCTTCTGTTCCTTCCAGTCCCCGGGCTACCCCCGGGAGCAGCGTCGTCGTCCAGCCAAGGGAGAAGACTCCCGCTGGATGATCCATGGCGGGCTCGTTCCTCGTCGGCCTTTCTTCCCCCTCCTCCTTGGGAATGCCATTGGTCGGCCTCTGTAAGGGCGGAGCTTAGTTGGAGGTGTGGTGAGGGAAGAGAGGCACCGAGGGGGCGGAGCCTCGTGCTGTTGGGGGGTAGCAGCATGAGAGGGGGCGGGGCAGAGGCACACTAACACACACATATATAAAAAATATATACATATATGTACATATACATATATATTAGGTGTGTGTATGTTTTGATATATATAAATATATTATATATATATTAATATATATATATATATATAAATTGATAATTATATATATAAATAAAATACATACATTTCATACACCAAAAATTTAAAAATAAAGATTGTAATATATGTAATTTTTTCATCAATAGTATGTGTTGTGTGTATTTTACCCTGTGATTAGTTTTAACCCAACAAATAAAACTTTATTTATCTAAAAATATTTTAATTTATATATAAATTTTAAAATATTCCAAGGAGGGGAATTTTTAAGGCAGGGCTGGTATAGAGTTTTTATTATGGCAT
>NW_023645241.1:25000-36667 GCF_015228065.2 Penaeus monodon | reverse complement strand
ATATATATTTTTATATATTTTAAAATAAATATATATAAATAATATAAAAATAAAATATCATAATAATTACATACATAATATACATATATAATATATACAATACACACACACACACACACACACACACACACACACACACACACACACACACACACACACACACACACACACACACACACACACACACACACATATATATGCATATATACATATATATCTATATCTGTCTATTTGTCTATATGTATCTGTATCTTTATCTGTATCTGTGTGTATATATTCTTCTTCTTCAAGTGCCTCGTCCTTTCAGGGCATTGGCGATCATGGTTTTCCATCCCGTTCTGTCTGTTGACAATTTTAGCAGTTCTAAGTCACTTCTGCCCGTATTGAGATCTTTGTTCAAGCTGGTGATGAACTTCTGCTTTTGTCTACCCCTGCTTCTCTTCCCTTCTATCTTTCCTGTTAACACTAAGTTTTCCAATCCTTTACATCTCATTATGTGTCCTAAAAATTGCACATGTCTTTTCCTGATAACTTTCATCAAGTTTCTTTTAACTCCTGCTCTTCTTAAAACTTCTTCATTAGTAACTCTTTCTGTCCATGAAATCCTGAGCATTCTTCTGAGGAACCACATTTCTACTGATTTTAATCTTTCTTTCATATTTTCATTGACTGTCCAAGCATCACACCCATAAAGCAAAACTGACTACACATAATATTCTAACACTCTAACTTTGGTTTTTACCTTCAACTGTCTGTTCTTAAAGACTGCACTCATCTTGTTGAAGACTTCTTTTGCCATAACAATTCTTTTCTTTATTTCAGTTACAATTCTTCCATCTGATGTTATCAAACTACCCAAGTATGTGAATTTCTCAACATTCTTTATTTCTTTACCTTTGATATTCAAAGAGCATTTTGTTGTTATATTCTTCTTTGATATCACCATACATTCCATCTTCTTAATATATATAAATTATATATAATATATATATATATATTTATATATTTTAATATTATATGTATATATATGTATTAAATAAATTTTTATATATATATATATATATATACAAATAAGACAGATATAGACATATATAGATATATATGTATATATGCATGATGTATGATAATATAAAAAAAAAAAAAAAAAAAAGTAAAATAGCTTTTTTATGTTTATGTCTTCTTTCTTGCCTATCTCTAGATATGCAATTAATCTAAAAATTAGACTATCTTCAGTGTGTAGTACCCTTAGGTCAGGGAAACGGAGATTTTTGTAGCCTTTTGGTCTTTTCGGGGGTGTGGTTCTTACATATGTTTCCAACCCTCTTATTGGTACCCAGCAGTGTGGTGGGGGGACTATTTCTAGATGCATGTATATTTGTGCAATACCGATGGGGTGTTTGAGAACTATTTGGGCGCCTTATTAATGTGTGCCTGCTGGCCCCATGTTGACATAAAACAGAAAAAAAAAAAATAATAATGATTACCTAAAAGGTAATCCCGGGCACTCTCCGTGGAAAGGAACTGGGGGACCTCCAGTCTAAATCCAAGAGATCACAACATAAAAAATACAATTAAGTAGCATGCTGTGCCCAGGGCGGTCAAATTAAACCTCCGTAAAAAAAAAAAAAAAAAAAAAAAAAAAAAGATGTATGTATTGTGTGTGTGGTGTTTGTGTGTGTGTGTGTGTGTTGTGTGTGGTGTGGGTGTGTGTGTGTGTGTGTGTGTGTGTGTGTGTCATCTACATATTATATAATATTTATATATTTAAATTTATATATAATATTATTATATATATATATATATATATATAATATATTATATATATATATAAATATTTTATATTATATATATATTATATTTAGTTTTTAAATTGTTAAAATATACATGTATATAGTAATGCAAAAACAATATATTATATATGTATAGTTATTTTTATTATATCAGTATATAAATATATACATGTATTTTTGTATATGATTATTAAGTATATGATATATATTAATTTCATGTAAAAATAGCTGACAGAAAAATAATAATATACACATACTATACACATCTTTTTCTGACAAACAAAAAAAATTATTGGAATCCCCTGGCCCCCTTTTGGCCGGCAAAATACAAAAAGAGTTTTTATTCTCTGTGGGGCGAGGGATGTCTTGGATGGCACCCAAATCTTCGGGGAGACAAAAGGCCTGGTCCCTCAAAAATGGAATGATGCGCTCCCAAAAATCTGAAATATTTACAGTGTCATTAGATTTTTTTTCCGACCTTTCTCCCTTGAAAATGCTATCAAAAAAAAAAAAAAAAATTCGAAAAAATTTTGTACATTCCGTCCCCCCCTTTTCCCCATCTTACCCTTTTTGTTTTGCATCTTACATCGTCTTCCCTCTTTATATATATCCCATTTATTGCCATGGTTACAGCAGAAAAATATTTTCCTTTTTTCCCAAAACTTTTTTAAAAAAAAAAAAAAAAAAATGCAGGTGGTCCCATATCGAAAATAATTTACATTTGCCGCCACTGAAACCTCTATTAAATTCACTTAGCACAGAAAAAACCTCTATTTCACCTGATTTTTAAAAAACGTAAAAAATCACTGCAAAAAATAAAGGGACAGTTACATTGTTCATACATTTCCTTCATAACCTTTTAAAGGGATATGTCCTGTCCACTGAAATTCCTCACACACAGGTAGCTCCACAAGTGTCAGCCAACACGAAGTCAATGGGTAGCCCAAATTTAACCTTGCCTTCCGTTCCCCACCCCCTTAAAAATTTTAATGTTTTAAAAAATCATATATACTGTTATTATCATTACTGCCAGTATGAAAATCAAATGCATAAAATAAAAAACATCAACGAGAATAAAATTTAAATTTTCCCAAAAATCAAGAATACATAACTATTATTAATTTTTGGTAAATAAGTACTTAAGAGCCATCTAGTGTAAAAACTATCAATAAATAAAATCACAGGGGTTATGTTAAAATATTGGGGTGTTGGTGTGTGTGTGTGTGTGTGGGGTTGTGTGTGTGTGTGTGTGTGTGTGCGTGCGTGGTGCGTGGTGCGTGCTGCGTGGTGCTTTCCGTGCGTGGGCGGGCGGGGTTGTGCGGTGTTCTACATAATTATAATTATATATAAAATATATATATATATATATTATAATATATTATATATAAATATAATATTTTAATTTATCATTTCATCATTAACGGGTAGGTTCATGTCTGACCCGCCGGGTCACAGCATATACTCAATTGCATTTTTCACGTTGTGAGCTCTTGGAGTGAGTACGGGGTAGGGCCCCATTTCCCTTTTCCCACGGAGAGTCCCGGTGTACTTTTTAGGAATCTTCTTCTTTTTTTGGGGGCTTGGGACCAGCATGACTTGACTGGCTTGGCCCCCCAGGGCTGGGCAGGGCAACGAGGTAAGTTTCTCCCCAAAGGGGAAACAACGCGGCGGGGGGTTTGCCCAAAACCCTCGAACTCAGTTTCCCGTCGTGAAGTCTTGATCCGACCTTCTAACCATTGGCCACCGCGGCCTTGACGTCAGGGGCTTCCATGTTTTTCTTGGCAATTTAGAGCGGTTTTTGCCTTTCCCTTCCCGCCGGTGCTTTTTTTTTTTTTTTTTTTTTTTTTTTTTTTTTTTTTTTGAGTCACCATTTTATTTACCCGGCACTGATTGGGTGATTGGTCCCCCAGTGGTGGGCAGGCAATCGGGTGAAGTTCCTTCCCAAAGGGAAAACAACGCGGCGGTGGGTGACTCGAACCCTCGAATAGATTCCCCGTGGACAGTCTTGGCCCGACGCTCAAAAACCATTCCCACCGGGGGCCTTTAAATTTTAAAAAAATATAAAATAATATATATATACTTTATATATTTAAAATTTTAAAACTATTACATAATTACAATAATATAATATATATATAATATACTATTATAACAATACTAAATTTACATATAATATACATATACATATATTATACTATACATATATTATACAATATATATATACATTATAATATATATATTTTCTAATTTTATATATATATATATATATATAAATTGAAATAATATATATACAATATTACTATAAAAAAAATAAACAAACAAACAAAAAAACACACACCACCAACACACACACACACACCAACACACACCACACACAACACACACACAACACCACTATATATTATATATATATATTTTTAATATATATATTATATATATATATGATAGATGTAATAGAAGATATATTTTTAAAGTATAAATGTATGTTTTAAAATTATATAAAATTTTTATATATAATATAATAATTTTATATATATATTATATATATCTAAACACAAAAACCCCACACACACACCCCCCCCACCACCACACCCCAAACCACACAAACACACACAACACACAACACACACCTTTATATATTATTTAAAATATACATTATATACACAAACATATAAAAATATTCATACATATATATTTTTTTAAAAATTTTATATTATATTTTATATATAATATAAAATTTTAATTATAAATTATATATAATATAATAAATTATATAATATATATAATATATATAAATTAAAATAATTTAAATTATTAAAATTTATATTTATATTATATAATATAATTTTAAAATTTCTATTATCTATCTATCTATCTATCTATCTATCATCTACATCATCTATTATCTACTATTATTACTATATATATACGTATTTGTATATATCGGGGACGCGGTGGCCGAAGGGTTAGAGGTCGGACTAAAACTGCCCCACGACGGTAATCTGAGTTCGAGGGTTCGAGCCCCGGGCCGGCGGTTTTTTCCCTTGGGCAAGGAACTTCCCTTTATTGCCTGCCTAGCCAGGGGGGGCCAAGCCAGTTTAAAGTCGTCCCGGGTAAATAGAGATGGGACTCGAAAAAAAAACCCGGGGGGAAAGGGGCAATGGCAAACCACCGCTCAAAATTTCCCAAAAAAAAACATGGAAAGCCCATGACGTCAAGGCCGCGGGGGCCGAAGGGTTAGAGCGTCGGACTCAAGGACTGTCACGGGGCAATCTAGTTCGGGGGGGCGAGTCACCGGCCGGCGCGTTGTTCCCTTTGGGGAAAGGGAAATTACTGATTGCCTGCCTCCCCACTGGGGGCCAAGCCAGCCAAAGATCGGGTCCAACCCGGATAAAATAGAGAGAATGATACCTAAAAAAAAAAAAAAAGAACACCGGCCTCTCCCTGGAAAGGAAAATGGGGGGCCCCTACCACGTACTCACTCCAAGAGCATCACAACAGAAAAACTACAATTAAGTTATCCGCGTGACCACGGCGGCCAGACATAAAACCTACCGTTAAAGAAGATTATATATTTCCTATATATTACATATACATATATTTAAAAATAATTTCATAAATATATATATAAAAATAAAGAATATATAAATAAATAAATATATTAATTATATATATATATATATATAATAATATATAATATATATATATTATATATATAAATATTAATAAGATATTTATATACAACAAGTGTATATTGTGGGTTGTGCATGGTGTGAGTGTGTGAGTGTGGTGTGTGTGTGTGTGTGTGTGTGTGTGGGTGTTGGGGGGTGGGTGTGGGGGTGTGTGTGTGTGTGCGTGTGTGCGGCGGCGTCGTGCGTGCGTGCTGGTGGTGCGTGCGGGGGTCTGCGTGCGTGCGTGCGTGCGTGCCCGGGTTGGTGCGGCGTGGTTGCGTGCGTGGGGTGCGCGAGAATGAGGTGGAGTGGGTGTGTGTGGTGTGTGTGAGAAGGGGTGTGAGTGGTGTGAGTGTGAGTGGGTGTGAGTGTGAGTGTGTGTGTGTTGTGTGTGTGTGGTGTGGGTGTGTGTGTGTTTGGTGTTGTGGGTGGGTGTGTGGGTGTGTGTGTGTGTGTGTTGGTGTGTGTGTGTGTTGTTGTGTTGTTGTTGATATGGGGTTTTTTTGGAGTTGTGTGGGTGAGTAGGTGTGTGTGTGGAGAGGGGGGGGGTTGTGTGTTGTGGTGTGTATGGGGTGTGTGTTGGGTGTGTTGTTTGTGTGTGTGTGGTGTGTGTGTGTGTGTTGTGTGTTGTGTGTGTGTGGTGTGTGTGTGTATATCTACTGTGACCATGGGGCTCAAACATGAACATACCGAAAAAAAAACAAATAAAAACATATATGCTGTAATTTAATATATACATATTAAAATATACATATTACATATAAAATATAGTTAAAATATTTTGATTAAAATAAATATAAATATGTAATTATTACATATTATACTATCTATATATGTAAAAAAATACAAAAACATAATAGTAAGACAAACCCAAATAATAATAATATATATTAGGAAAAAAATTTTACATTACCTATAAAAAATATATACATTAAAAAAAAATATACAAAATTTCATGTATTTGGTGTCTTATACATATATATTTGTATATGTTTTAAAATATAGATAGTAATATAGTATATATACATATGTATATTAGTACATACACATAAATATTAAATTATTAATATATATATTATTAAAATATATATTATATATAATATTTTAATATTAATATATATATATTTAATATGTATTATATTATATATATATATATATATATATTATAATTTAAATATTATTAAATACATTTATATAATAAATTTTTTATTACATACTATCTATATAATACATATATAATTAATATCCAAAAAAAACATATACAATTATTATTTTTTTTTTATAAATATATATTATATATAATATTTATAATATAATTATATATATATATTATAATATTTATTATAAATATTATAAAATATTATTAAAAATATAAAGTATACATTTTACATTACATATACAATTATAATAATTACATGCTACAAAATATGCTATATAAATATAATATTATATATATATATATATTTTAAATTTTTATAATAATATATATATATAAAAATACATACATACAACAAAATACTGATACAACATCTAATAAAACAACATAAAAAAACATTTATTTTTGTCTAATACATATATATATATTTTTATATAATAATATATTTTAATATATTATTATTATATATATATATATCTATAATAATATATATAATATTAATATATATATATATATATATATATATATATATATGTTATAAAATATACATATTAGAAAATATAAAAAATCATAAATTATATTAATGTATATGGCACTATAAATATACATAAAATATATATAATAAATATATATATTATATTATATATACACACACACACACACCACCACACACACACCACACACCACCACACCCACACACCACACACACACACACACCCACCACACACACACAATATTTAAACATTAAAAAATGGGAAAAATTCAAAAATGCAAATATATAAATATATGAATATAACTTATTAATATTATATATATATATATATATATATATATATATATATATATATTTTATTATATTATATATAAAGTATATACTAATCATATAATACAAATATACAAAATATGTTTTTAATAAATATAAAATACAACCCCACACACACACCACACACACACAACACCACCAAAACAAACACACCACACACACACACACACACACACCCCAACCACACACACACTATTAAAATATAAAATTTCATCAAATAGGAAATACCAAAATAAAAAACTATATAATAATCAATATATATATATATTATATATATTTTATATTAAAAATATATATATAATATATATATTATATTATATATTTCTATATTTCATAGCTCCATATTTGTACATGTATAGATATATATATGTATTATAAAATATTTTTTTTATTTGTATTTTTAAAAATATATGTTATGCATTATTAGTTTTATATTAAAATTTTTTAAAATATAATATATATATATATAAAATAATATATAAAATATATATGTGTGTGTATATTTTATAATATTATATATATATATTTATATAATATTATATATATATTTTATGTGTGTGTATATATAATATATATATATATAATTAATATATATATATTATATATATAAAAATATATATTAAAATAACAAAAACGCACACCCCATATAATACATCATACAACATACATTTCAACATTCATACATACAAATACTACATACCCTACTCATACATACAACCACACAACACACACAACACACACACACACCCACAAAACACACACAAACCCCAAAACAATATATATATATATAAAATAATATATATATATATATATTTTAATATATTATATATATATTATGTATAATTTTAGTATAATATATGTATATAAAATTTTATAAATATGTATATAATTGTATATTATATGTTTTATTATAGTATATAATATATGTATATTATATATGTATTAATACAACATACATACATACAAAATAAAATAAATACACATACCTACACAACACAAACTACACAAAACATACACATACACATACACATACACACACAACCACACACACACCACACACACACACAACCACACACAATTTTATTATATTATTATATATATATATAATAATAATATATATATATATATATATTTTGGCCATATGAGAGCGTGATGTATGATGTGTTTATGTATGATGTATGTATTATGTATGTATGTATTATGTATGTATGTATGTAGTATAATGCATGCAGTATGAAGTACTTACTAATATGTAGTATGTTTAGTATGTGTATGCAGCAGTATATTATATATATGTATGTATGATAATACATACATATAGATAGTAGATAGATAAAGATAGTAGAAGATAGACATACATCATAATAATAATACATCATACATACATACATACAACCATACACACACACCCCACACACACACCCCACCCCACACACACCAAAAAATATATATACACACCACACACACCACACACACACCCACACACACAACACACACACACACAACCCCCACACACACACAACACCACACAATTATAATATATTATATATTATATAATATATATAAAATATATATATATAAATTATATATATAATATATATTTTTTATATGGTGTATATATACATAAATGAATACAACCAATATAACCCCACACAAAATATGTGTATGTTTTATTATTTTATATATATTTTAAAATATATATATATATATATATATATATATATATATATATATATATATGTGTGTGTGTGTGGTGTGTTTGGGGTGTGTGTGTTGTGTGTGTGTGTGTTTGTGTGTGTGTGTGTGTGGTTTGTGTGTGTGTGTGTGGTGGGTGGTGTGTTTGTGTTGTGTGTGTGTTGTGTGTGTTTGGGGTTGGTGTGTTTTGTGTGGGGTTGTGTGTGTGTGTTGTGTGTGTTTTTGTTTTTTGGGGTGTGTGGTGGGGTTTTTGTTTGTGTGTGTGTGTGTGTTGTGTGTGTGTGTGTTTTTTTGTGTGTGTGGTGGGGGTTTGGTGGTTGGTGTGTGTGGGGTTTGTGTGTGTGTGTTTGTGTGTTTGTGTGTGGTGTGTGTTTTTGTGTGTGTTGTGTTTTTTTTGTTAAAAAATTTTAAAAAATATATATAATAAATATTTATTTTTATATATTTAATATATATATATATTATATATATATATATTTATACCCCCTACATTGACAAACATTTTCATGCCAAAAATAGATACCAGCAAATGTGAGAGAAACCCGTACAGTTGTCTTTTTGAGGCATCTTAGTAACAAAAAGTCAGCATAATTCAAGGGAAAGAACTTTGGGCACCTGCATCTGCCTAACCAACTCTTTTAAAATAAGAATAGTCCAATGGGTTCCAAATAGGTTCAACAAAAAAAAACAAAACAGGGAGGCAAATTTGTGTGCATGTAGGGTTTTCCCTTTTGGCATTTGTTGGATTCTAAAGATACCCTTGTAGTAATAAACAAGGAATTTTAAACAGTTTCCCCCAATTGAAAACAGTAACATTTTTATGATAACCAGTAAAAATTTCCAGCAATAAAAAAAAAGAAGATCATTACTTGTTTTCATTTTAAAAGGAAAAATTAGGAACAATTTTATTAAATCATTGGTTTTTATTACTTAATTTTTTTTCTTTAGAGTTTTTGTTAATATGATTTCCCTTTTTGTAAATTTACTTTCTAAGTGAAATCTAGAAAATTAGCACAGCATAATAAATCTTGAACTATGGCAACCCCCTCTTTAAAGAAATACTCAAATACCCTTTTTAAAATTAAAAATAAAAAAAAAGGTATGTTTTGTTACAACATTTAATACTTTTCCAAATTTTCTACTTTTTTAAGCCTAAAAAAATCTTTTTTCATCTCAAAAAAATTTCCCCAGACAACATAAAATTACATCAAAAACAAAACAAACCCCTTTCAATATCATCTCTGAAAGAAGGGGCAAAAGCCCACCGTAACCACGTGTAAAAAATAACCCTTTCAAATCCCCCCCCCTTTTACGTAAAAAAAAGGGGGCGCTCAACCGAATCAAATTTTTCACATACCTGAGCAAATTTTTACGGTTTGACATGAAAAAGCCTTTTGCCGCTGTCCCTCTTTTAATTCCTAATGGCTAGTTAGGGGCGGAAAAAAGTGGGTTTCCTGGTACTAGAAAGTTTCAAAAGGCCCCTTTTTTTCAAAATAAGGCACCAAAAAGACCGTGTAATCCTATTCATGTGGATTTTGTGTCTCTAGGCCTAGGGCCTAGTTGGAGGGGGTATAGGTGGGATGACCTGCAACTTTGCGATCCCCCCTTCATAGCCTATGCACGAGTTCCCGTCAAGTGCATTCCACAAGGTTTTTGCGCCATACGCACTGAGTTGGGGGCGTTTTAAGGTCGGCTGTCCCCTAACCGAGGCAAGGGCACAAATAAGGTCCGAGAGAGACCCTTTACGGGGAAAAAAGGGGCCTATGAGATACTAGGGGCCCGACCTTTCCCCGGGGGCTCGTTCACTCACTCACTCTCCAATCCCCTCACACTCCTCAAGCCTCCCTCCACGGCCCCTCGAGGGCCCCGCGAAGCTCAGGGAGAAGCCGGGAAATAACACATCCGCAGCATTAATTTAAAAAAAAGGTACAACACCTGCATGAACCCTTTGGTCACCCCCCTTTCCCCTTTCCCTGGTCAATTTCCATTCACAACCGATTTTTTTTCTTTTTCCTGACCCCTCACGCGCTCCCACCGCCGCGAAAAAAAACTTCGAACATTAGCTCTCCCCTTTGAACGCTCAGCGGTGTGGGGACATTTACACGGGGCGAAATCACTGAAAAAAGTCAAGACTGTGAAGCTGCTCTCCCCTTTCTTATTGGTAGTTGCGAAGTGGGCCCAGAGAGGCGTTGGCGGCGCTCTCCCCCAAGGCGCCAAATTTAAAAAAGGCGGAAAAGGGGGTTTTCCCAGGGCCTTCTATCCCGAAGGTTTTTAGGTACGTTTGTAAGCGTCGCGATTTCAAACCGTTTGAATTAAATGTGTGATTTCGAATGGGGCTGAATAAAGGTTAAATACAAGCTTCCCGCCCTTTAGAAAACGGGGGAATTTTTTTTTTGACTTTGTCAAGTGAAGGATTTTTTCCTGTACTGTGTCATCATGTTTTTTTCTAAAGAAATTTAAAATATATATTTTAGAAAAATATCATCACCACAGAAAGTCACGGATTTTGACATGAGCTGGCAACCGCACTTC
>NW_023645241.1:12500-15000 GCF_015228065.2 Penaeus monodon | reverse complement strand
ATTTCGCTTTTTTGGGGCCTATTTCCTAATATTGGGGACATGCTGATCGGTTTCCCTTTGGGGCCTATGCCCTTTTTAAAAAGAAGAAAAGAAGTGAATCTATTGCCCCCCCTTGCTTTATAATTTCTAACACGCTTTTTTTAGGACTATTTTAGTTTTTTCCTTAGCTTTTGCACAGCATTCGGACTTCTTTTATAAAATGGGGTATCTGAGTTTTTTCCTAGGTTTATGTCCATTAGTGCCTCTTCTACACTTCCTATTATATAGTGAAATTTAGTCTACTTCTCGTGTCATTCATTTTTTTTTTAAAAATAGGGTTTTTATTCTTGCTTTTAAAGTGCTTTTTTTTTTTTCTCATCTCGCCTTGGCGCTGTCCCTACTTTCATTAGTAGTTTGGGCCCCCCTTAAAAATTTTTTCCAAATTTTTTTTTTTTTTTTTTCCTTTTCTTTATTTTTCTTTTTTTCTGGATTTTTCTTTTATTTCATTTCTTCCGATTATTCTTTTTTCGGATCCTTCGGGGGTTTTACCGTTAGTCCTTTATTCCAAACATTTTTCCCCTTGAATTTCTCAAGGCCATTTTTCTTTGCATTTTCTTGGGTTCCTTAAAAAAATTTTTTAATACTATTTTATTTTTTTTGTTCCCCTTTTTAAATTTTAACCTAAGTAAGTATTTTTTTTTCCCCGGGATTTATTGGGAAATTAAAAATGGTAATTAAGGGGGAAAAGGGCCCAAATTTTGATTCCTATGTATTTTTTAAACTCAAAAAATTTTAGTCCCCAAAAAAAAAGAATTTTCCCCCTTTTTATTTTTTTCCCGGTCTTTTAATTAGGTTTTCCCTTTGGGAATAAAAATTTTTTTCTTCTCCGGCCGTTTTGTGAATTAAATTTCCTTTTTGTTTGGTAAAAAATTTTTTTTCTCCCGTCTTTCGGAAAAAAAGAAAACCGAAACAACTGCATTTGGTTTTAAATTTGAAATAATGTTTTTTTAGAGCTTTAAAAAATCGTGCAATTTTGTATAAAAAAAATTTAAATGAGGTTTTTGGAATTCAAAATAATTTTTTGTAATTTTTTATAAAAAAAAAAAAACCTAAAAGGGGGGATTTTTTAAAAAATTTTTTTGTTTTAAAAAAAGGAAATTTTTCATTAACAAGGGTTTCCTTTTTTACAGTGTTTTTTTTTTTTTATCAAAAAAAAGAGGGGAAAAATTTTTAATTTTCGGTTTTTTTTTAAAATTTAAATATTAAAAACCTTTTTTTTTCCTTAAAATAACAGTTGTCACATTTTTTTTTGATACCTTAAAATATTTATTCATTATTTCCCTCCGGTCTTTTCCCCTGCTCAAATTTTTCTTTTCTCTTCTCATTCTCTCCTTTTCTTCTCCTCTCTCTCTCCTTTTTTTTTTTTTGCTCTTCTCTCCCTTTTTTTCCCCTTTTTTTCCTTGGGGTTTTTTTTTTTTGTTTTCTACTTTTCAAAAACGCTTTGTTTTTTTGACCTATAATGATATTTTCCAATTTTTACCCTTTTATATAATATTTACATCCCTTTATCAAAATAACCCGGGGCAATTTTCATAAATTAAAAGGTCCTTTTTTGTGGATAAAAAAAATCATATATTACTTCATTTCCTTTTTTTTCTGTCCCGTGGTATGACACAAAAACACTGACCTAAAAAAGCACTATTTAAAAGTGTTTTCGGTTTTTCCCTTGAAGTTTGTTAAATTTTAATGCCCAAACTTTTTTTCTTGAAAAACCGTCTTTTGTTTATGAACAATTTAAAAAAAAAATTTAAAAATTTGGGGTGACCAGGAAAACCGGTTAATGCATTTTACGAGGGGGTGTCTGGGTGTAATTTCAAGCCCGGAAAATGGGGCAAAATCCGGGATGGGGTGGGTTTTGAAAATTTTTGTTTGAAAACTTTTCCCCGTCCAAAAACCTGAATAGGCATCTTTTTTAAAGGGGGATTTGGGGGTTTGCCCGCCGGTTTTAAAGCAGGCGGGGTAAGACGCATGTGGGTTTGGGGGGGAATTCTCGCAAATCCTGTTTCCGGGAAAACATCTTAGGGGTAATTTTTGAAAAAGGGCCGTTAACGTGAAAAATCGACCTCGCCGCAGGTACTTTGGGCCCCGGCGAAATTCCCCGGCTCATTCGTTTTTTTGAAGAACTTGGGGGTTGGCCTTGGTCCGGAAGGGGCGAGTGTTTGACGGGATTTTCTAGGACAAAAAACGATTTAAACGTGAAAGGGGTTTCCCCCTGAGTATTTTTTTCCCCCAATAGCACCCCGGGCATCATCGCCCGGGGGTAAGGGAAAAAGTTGCGTTTTCCCCCCGTTTTCTGCGAAAACGAGATTTTTTAATCGAAAAAAATTCATCCCCCCTTCAAATCCTTTTTCAAATGACAAAAAGATTTATTAAGGTCCCCTATTTTAGAAAAAGAAACGTGTAAGTTTTTATAAGGGAAGAGATAAATTTTTAAAGGGGTAGACAGGGAGGGTATTTACAT
>NW_023645240.1:0-8242 GCF_015228065.2 Penaeus monodon | reverse complement strand
AAAGGGGTCCTGTGGGGAATTTGGAAATTAAGATGCTGTAAAGATAGTGGTTTGAACTTTCCAACCTAGGGGATCCCCTGAACCCTCTCTGTTTCCCAAATATACCCAGCCGAGGCTCTGCCCCGGGCCCCCCTTTCCCAATTGCTGTATACCCATAATCATCGATCCTGCCCCTCAGACCCCCTCCCAATTGGCATATATCATCTGCCAAGGGCATTTGCCTTGGTTTCCCTTTTCCAATTGCTAACTGTCTGTACATTTAAAGATAGAAATGAGTTTACCCTAGGGTTTGAAATGAGGGTGGCAGGCATATTTTGCAGCTGAAAATGGTTTTTGTTGTGTTGTTCTTCAAGTGTCTTGTCCTCTCAGGGCGTTGGCGATCATGGTTTCCATCCCGTTCTGTCTGTTGACAACTTAAGCGTTCTAAGTCACTTCTGCCATATTGAGATCTTATGGTTGTTGTATTCAGAAAATTTAGTGGTATCCAGAGATTGTAGCAATTCAGTAAGAGATCATTTTCACAAGATTGTTAGGAAAGATTTTAGAGACATAGTATATAGCACCGTAAACAAACTTCACCTTTTGGATTGAGCAATAAGTAAGGTGACAAGAGGGCTATCAAATTTCCCAGTAGATGGCTGCAAAAATATCGATTTAACAAGTTTTCCTAATTAAAAAATGTATGTTTATAAATAATGTCAGACACCCCCATATATAAGGAATGCACATTGATAAACAAGTATTTCAGTATAATTTATATAGATCAAAATTAGTTAAAAGTAAAAGCATTTTAATAAATTAATGATGGCCATGACATCATAAGCTACATGTGCCATGAGTTACTCCAAAATTAAGTTATTTGTTGCAAGGCAAGAATGCAAATGTTATTTGAATAATGCCAAATACTTAAAACGCTTTTATGGGGATTCAAAAAACACTACGGCATTTGTCCACAAAAAGTTCAGGTCTCGCACAGCACTTATTCACAGGCAGATATGTTAAAATATTCTATACATTTTTTTTTTGTAACAGTCACGCTAAAGATAACAGAAAATAGTGAAAAAACTAAGATGGTGACCTTAGAGAATGCATAAAAATAACTGGGGGGGGGGGGGGAAATATGGCAGAAAAGGAGTAAGCTTTCAGTACTTTGAAACTGTAGCCTTTGTATCTTTAGTACTCCTTTGAAGGGACAACAAACTTCAGTATTATATATTTGATGATAGAGAACCTCAAGACTAGCCATGTGGTTTGCTGTCAAATAAGGAACCAGTTTAAGGGCCATATCTTGTGGTGGGATTTTGTTTGGCCTTGCCAGAATGTGGAAGTGCAGTGGTAACACATTGGAGTTTTTGCCAAATATTAAACACAAAGTTTAATCTTATTGCTATGAATGCTCTAAGCTGGGGCAAATTGTAGATGGTATTTTTTTTTGTGGACTAAAATTTGCAGTCGTTGGTATAAGAAATAATCTGCAGACATAAATGTAAAGCCACAAATAAAGGGAAAAGATCACAGAAAGTGCTACTCATAGCCTAAATCTATTAAAATCCACTTGGCACTCCTGATTTTTTATCTTCCTGTACAGACTAGCCATGCTTTGTTTTTTGGTGAAGATTATTTAGATGATTATTTATTAAAATATTTACTTTGTTTTAAAATAACAAATATGGCTAAATAGGAGTTATGCCGGGATTAGTAAACCCACATCTTCATTTACACTGCTGTTCATAGCATTGGGTAAAAATTGTTCCCAAAATTAATTTGGATTCATATTTTGCTAAAGTCTTCATTTTAAACCCAATTATAGTGGTGTAAAGAAAATTGGCTCATGGCCAGTAAAACAGGGTTATTGGCAGTTCCTCCAGTTTTTAAAATCACAACATAAGCAGCTGATAGCTTCCCAAATTAGGCCAATGACACTTTTATGTCATATGTAGTACTGTCTATGACCGTCCACCACAGTCCATTATATGATTTCATGCCAGCTACATTCAAAGGGGTTAATAAATAAGTGATAGGAAATCAGTAAGTGTAAATGTTCCTAATATTCTTTTATTAGTTATTTTCATTTTTTTATCCTAAATATCATTGTGTAGTAGGTTTTGGGAAAAAAGAAATAATTTCGTTGAAATGTTTGGGGGGTTAGGGTTTTAAGGGATTTTTTTAAAAAAGGTTTTCATCCTAAATATCTTTGGGGGAAAACAGATTTTAAAAAATAATAATTTAGTTAAAAATCTTACAGTGTTTTTGTGCATTAAATTTGGCAAGGGAATGGTAGCCCCCCAGGTGTAAAAGGAAGTAAAAAGTTTGTGAAAACACTGGATGCAATTTTTCTTTTAATGCAAAGAAAAAATTATATGTCATTGGCCTTCACGAGGAAAGTGCCCTGTGAAGAAAAAAAACTTTTTGGGAAGAAAAACAAAAAATATTTCTTGACATGGTGTTCATCATTTTAAATTGGTTTAAATGCAATACCGGGTTTTATGTTTTCCCAAAAACTTTAAAGGGTTACAAATTTAAAGAATACAGAAAAAAGAGAGTGAGTAACCCCAAACCCCTCAGATTTACTTTGGGTTTGTTTTTAAAAAAAGGGAATTATGATAATTTTTATGAAAAAAGGGCAAAAAAAAAATCCCTTTCTGCCCCCTTTTTCATCTTTAAAAAATTAAATTTTTACTAATATTTTTAAAGTTTTTTTATTTTTATCTTTTAAACATTATTTAATTACTTAATTTTTTGGGGCCACACCCCACTTTGGGAGTTTTTTCCATTTTTAAATTTGGTCGTTTGGGAAACAACCTTATTGCCCTTTTCTTTCGTTTTAAGTGTAAACCCAATATATTCTTGACGGGATTATGAGGGGTGTGAAATAATCTTTCCCCAATCTTCGCCCCTTTTTCTTTTTTGGAAATTTTTATTTTTTATGGCCCTTTTTTCTTTTAAATGATCTTTTGGGTTTAAAAGTTCCTGCTTTGAATTTTTCATGGTTTTTCTCCCTGTCTGCTGTGTTTAATATTGTTTTCTCCCAATTTGTATTGGTGTACAGGTTATTTTTTTTCCCTTTAAACCTGACTACATGGATTGTTTTAAATTTCCTTTTTCCAAAATTTAAAACTCCACATAAAATCCATTCTCTTTTGTTCCTTTGGAGGCATTAGTATTTGAATCTGTTATCCATTTTTTGGGATTTTGTGTCATCGCAAACAATTCAGGCTTGTGTTTGACCCTGAATCATTTAAAGAAAATTGCAAAAATAAAACCCCCCGGGGCCCAAAGGGCATCCTTGAGGGGGACCATTCAGGGCTTCCCTTAATCGTCGTGCTAATTTATTTTTTTAAGTTTTAAGTCTTTAAAACCAATTTAAAGAGTTACCCAGGTGTTCTGTTTTGATAAAGCTCTGTGACCCCCATCCAAAAACATTTTTAAAGTTTATATACAATCCACCCAAAAGTCTCTTTTTTTGCAAAATTTCGGGGAAACTTCATAAAGGTATGAGATTTGTACACCTGACTTTCCTCCCTAAAAACCCCAAAATTTCTTATATAAATTTATTTTTTTTCAAGTTCTTAACCCCCAGTTTTCCCGCTTATCTTTTAGAAGCTTTTATATTATGCTTTTTAAAAAAAAACTGGTCTATAATTTAAAGGGGTTTTTTTATCCCCCGCCATTATACAAAGGGGGTAATGTGGCAAGTTTCCCTTTTCTTTAGGGTTTTTGGGTTTTTATTGAAAACCCCTTTTGGCCCTTTTTTGTTTAGCTTTGAATCTTAAGAATAAATTTTCCTACTCCTTTTTAAGGCTTTCAAAATTTTTAATATTTTACCCCCAATGTTTTTCCCCCCCCTTTATCCAGGGTTTTTTTAAAAAATCAAAAAAAATCTTTTAAGGGTTCTATAATTTCCCGTTGTAGTTTGGGCTTCTCCTTTCTTTCCCTTTTTACAATTTAGTTTTTTTTTAGTAGATATATTTGTTTTATTTTTAAAATGGATCACTTTTCCCCATAGAGGGCATTTTTCCTTAACTTTATTTTACTTCATGCTTTGTGAATGGGAGGGCAAGCAAGGCAGTCTTTTTTAGCCCTATTACCCTGATATTTTCTGATACATTTTAAAAAACCCTTTTAGTCATTTTAATTTTTCATTCCCCGAATTGGTGTGATCTGGGATCAAAAAATATTTAAATTTTGCTATTTAAAAACCTGTTAAAAAGAAATTCTTTGTATTGGTTTCCAAAAAAAGGTAGCATTCTTTGAGGATCTTTAATATATAAATATATATATTTATCTCAATATATATAAAAATATTTTATATATATTTATGAATAAAATGTAAAATTGGGGAATGTATAGGGGATAAAATATAAAAATTTAAATATATATATAAAATAAAATTAATATATATATATATATAAAAATATATATATATTAAAATATTTTATATAAAAATTTTTTTTTTTTTTTTTTTTTTTTTTTTTTTTTTTCCCCTCTCTAAAAACCCCTTTAAAAAAAAAATTTTCCCTTTTTAATATTTTTACTCCCCTCTATGTTTATTTTACCTTTTTCTTTTCTCCAAATGTTATAGGGCTTGAGCCCAATTTTAGCTGTAGGGGGGCCCAGTGAAAAGCAAATTTCATATGGTTTATTTAAATTTTAATTTTTTTTTATCAAAAAATTTTAAATTTTTAAGGGCAAATCTGAAATTTTTGTATACTATTTTTTTAAAAATCTTTTTGGGATACTTTTTTGGGTTTCAAGTAATGTTTATATTTGGGCGTTCTCTAATTTTTTGGGGGCATAGTAGATTTGTTTTTTTTTGGGGGGTTTCATCCTCCAAAAAAGAACAAAAAGGGTTATTATTTTTTATTTCTTTTTTTCTTTTTTTTTTTTTCCTTTTTCTCTTTCCCTTTTGTTCGAAGATTCTTTTGTTTTATGGTTTTTTGGGCAATTTTTTTCCTGAAAATTTACATTTTCTTCATTATTTTCCAAAAAAATTTTGCTTTTCAGGCTGTTTTACCTTGACTTTTTTTTAAACCTCAGTTTCTAAACCTTTTCTATTCTAACTTCATTTTCCCGCCCCTGGTCTTAGTTAATTTGCCCAAATTTAAAAAAAAAAACACAACCAAAAAATTTTCTATGCTAATTTTAAAGGGCAAAATCAAAAGTTTTAGGATTTTTAAAGTTAAAAAGACAAATTTAAATACTGAATTGTAATTTTTTTAGAAACGGTTTCATTTTTATTTTTTAAAAAATCTGGATTTATCCCAATATTTTATTACATGGATTTTTTCAATTTTTTATTTTTTCCATTGTTGAGACATTTTTTGATCCCCCTAAGGGGGGTTTGAAAATCTTTTTTAAAGTTTTTTTATTTTCAGATTGGGGGATTGGCCCCCAGTGTCTTGGCCCCCCAAGGAGGGGTTTTTAAAGGGAAACAGAAAAAAGGGCCCAAAAAAATGAAATGGCAGTAGAAAACAAAAATCGGCCCGCAACCTCACAAAACCAAAAGCCTGAGGGGAAATTCATCCCATTTTCTTGGGAAAAAGGAGACCAAGCAGTGGGCAGTCAATGGGAAAGTGGGACAAAAAGTATAGAAGTAAGAATTCTGGATTCCAAAACTGAAAACCCTTTTTACCCGTGACAGAAAAAAAGGACAGGGACAGATTTTGACAGCGAGATATTTCCCCCATTTCCAACGCTTTGGCAGAAACCACAAGGGCAAACTGGGAATAATGAAGTTTATTCTTATCCCGTTTTAGTAATGATATGATGAAGGAAAATTCCCGGGGGAAATTTAAATGAAGTAGAAATCCGGAATTTCAAAATACGAGTATGCAAGCTGAAAACCCGTACACCAACCCCTTTAGCTTTGATTTCACAATGGGTGCCCGTTTCAGGGCAGTTTAAATAGTAACTGATGATTTTTATTGATTCAAAAAAGGTAACAACCCGGGAAAAGCAGGTTTAATTTTAAAACTGAACTGAAGGAAAATTATCTTGTCCTGGAGGATACAGAGGTTTATGAAAGTAAACTGTAACGAAATTCCCAAAGGGTGGTGTCATACCAGGGAAATACCAGAACTGGGTTAAAATTCACTGGGCACTGGAAAAACCCAGTACCCTTTTACCCCATATTTTTGGAGATTCCAAAAACGGAAGTTCCCCTGAATGATTGGGGTTTTTTGGATGGGGTAGTAAGTTAAAAAATATTCTTTTCCCAAAACTTCCCCCAAAATGCAGGGATTTGGGGAGGTAAAAAGATTTTCCTTGATTGACCCTTTTTTAAAAAATTGACTTTAAAATTGGACAACAAGAAAGGGGTTGCAAAATAGAAGCCCATTGGAAATTTCAAAATTTTACCCTAGTCAAATTGCCAAAAACAACCCAAACATGAAGGTTCTTAAAACTCCCAGGGAACTAGAAAATGCAACAGAACCACTGGGTGGATCCCGGGTGGCAGGAAAGTTTTTCACTCAGAAGGGAGTCAAATTTAAAAAAAATATCAAGACCTCAGAGAAATAAACACAAATTTAAAAACAAAACCTGAACAAGGGAAATGAAAAATCTTTTAAACCTAGGCAGCACTTTAGAGAATTCAGGAGAAAATCGCCACTGAAAAGATTCAGAAAAGGGAAACCCTTTTGTTGCCCGGGAATCAACCTGAAAAAACCCAAATGTCCGTTTAAGATGGTGACAAAAAACACCGGGGCAAGGACATTTATGTTTTCCAAAAACATGGAAAGTCCGATATTTATGGAAAAGTTACATTTAAATTTTACGAATGAAAAATATTAGTAACTTTAGAGAAAAAACCCAAACCCAAAATTTCTTTAAGTGTGCTAAAAGCAAAGTTTTTAAAGGGGTTTGATTCTCCAAATTAAAACATCCGAAAAGCATACTTAGAGGGAAATTTAGGATATTTAAAAATCTTAAATTTTAAACTGGAAGGTCTTCAAGAAAAAAGTCAAAATTTTTTCAAATGACAATAGTAAGAATACAAACCCGATTTTTTATATGAAGTTTCAAGGAAACCCAGTGTACAGAAAAATGGGTGAAGTTTAACTTTAGTACTCAGTAGTTATTGCTCTTTCAGTATGCTGCAGTTTTGTTTGCTTGCAGGTCTTGTGAATTTTACATTATGGTTATGTCGTAGCATAGGGTAGAAGAAAAATTTTTAAGTCATAACTGTAAAACCCCAAGCATTCTTTACAAACCTTGAATCCTCATTGCCCCCAGATGAAAGCATTTGAGACCCGCAGTATGTTTTGGGGGCCAGAGACCTAGGGCCCTGTAATGTGGGTAATACCAAAAAAATATAATTTTTAAGTCAAAAAATCAGAGGATTTTTTTAGGTTTTGAAAATGAGGGTTTCATGTATACCTCTTGAAAATCTCAAGATTGAAGTCTATAAAAAAAGAAAGACATTCCCCAAGATCCCCCAAAATACAGTTCCAAAACAAAAGGGAAAAGGACACGGACTAGGAAAAAGAGTTTTGGGCACAACTGGACCTTGTATATGCCTCACCACAACTAACACATTGTTCAGTACCACCACCACCCTTACTCTCCAATTTGGGAGGAAAATGTGGTCTTCAGTGCATTTACTTCCTTTTTTCTAAAAAGTTTGGGGATTTATTTTAATGGTCATTGTGTGTTCTATAAGTCTTTAAATGTGATTGTGTAAAGGTATATACAATAAAATAGTTCCATACTTTCCATTTGGAAGTTCCAAGACATAGGGCCATAAAAACTTTAATGCAAATATTTAAATGTTATTTAAAAAAATTATGTCTCTAAATTTTAAATTTTGATATTCAAAATTCAAAGAAATTCGGAAGGATCAAATCCCCTTTTAAAGACTTATTCTAATTTTGGCCCAGGTACAGGCGAGAGTTGATTAGAATTTTTTTGTAAAAAGTAAAGCTGTTATTAAAAGTTTTTATAAATTTTTTTAAAAAAAGCTTTTGCTAAAAAGTTCCTAAATTTTTATACATGGGTGTTGTATAAAAAGCCAGTTTAATTGCTTTAGGTTTCTTTCGAAAATTTTCATTCTTTTCACATTAATTCACCAGTAGGCTTTCTGTTTTTTGAAAAAAATCAGATGGTTTTCATTGTATTATTGTTTGGTTTCCTTTTTTTTTGGTAATATATCAGTTTTGGTTCAGTCTAAGAAGACTTTTGGGTAGTGAGTGTATATCTACCAAATCTTTTTAAAAAAATAAGTGAGTAATCGTACTTAAAAAAA
>NW_023645239.1:0-2500 GCF_015228065.2 Penaeus monodon | reverse complement strand
CCTTTCCCCCTATCCCTTTTTTTTTCTTTCCACCCCTTTTTCCCCCCCCCCTTCCCCCGCCCCTCTTAGTCCACTTCTTTCCCGGGAAGGGGGAAACCCCGGAACTCCCAGCGCCGAGCCCCGTCTGCCCTGGCGACGGCGAGGGAGGGGGGGGGGGGGTAAGGGAAAGGGGAAAGGGGGGGGGTACGAAAGGGGGGGGAATGGGAAAAGCGCGAGGGGGAAGAGGAAGGGTTTAAAAAATCATGGGGAAATTTCCCGCATGTGCATGTGCTCTGTGGGGTGTTTTTGTTTTTGTTATTTTATATATATTTTATAAAAATATAGATATATATATATATATTATATTATATATATATATATATATATGTTTATTTAAAAGTGTGGGGTTTTTATATATGTCTGGTGTACGTATAATTTTGTGTGTGTGCTTATTCATAATCTGTTTTTTAAATGTATGTTATAAGAAATTTATACGTATGTGTGGGTGCCTGTTTTGCCTTTTTCAGCTTTTTCCCAAAAAAGTGCAATGGCTTTTTTCGCCGGGGGGCCCGACACGTGCCTTCCAAATCCGTACACGGGGACCCCCAAAGGGATGCCGCCCTGAGCATTTATATCCTTTGGAGCCTTTGAAATAGGGCTTCGCCCCCCGTGCCTCGTTCCCTCCGCCTCGCGAGGCCGCCCCCCACCCGGGGGCCCCTCTCGCTTTACCCCCTTCTGTTAGAATAGCATGCAATTTCTTTAAAATATAATTATATATATATATATATATATATATTATTTTATATATATATATTAATTTATATAAAATATATATATATGTGTGTTTTATATAATATATTTAATTTCACACAACACACCCCCCACAAAAAAAACACACACCACAACACACACACACACACACACACACACACACCACACCCACACACACACACACACACACCCACACACCCAAACACACACACACACACACACACCCACACAACACAAAACCCCACACACACACAAAACCCCCCAACACAAAAACACCCACAAACACACACACACACACACACACACCCCAAACCCACAATTTTTTAAAATATAATATATATAAAAATATATAAAATTAAAATATATATATATATATATTTATATATAATATATATTTTCGATATAATAAAAAGAGAGAGAGGGGGGGGGGGGAGGGGAAAGCGTTTTTCAGGGAACTGGTAGTTTTTGGCAGTTGGGAGAAATGTCTGGGTTTTTTCCTACTGAAAAAAACGGCAGAGATAGGGTTCCACGGAGAAATGCGAGCAAGAAAAAAACTTAGGGCTTTTTTTGCTTATCCTATAAACTCCTGGCCAATCCCAAAAAAATTTAAATTTCCCTATGATGATGATGTGTTTTTATAATATTTTAAAATTATATATAATATATATATATTATATTTATATATAAAATATATTATATATAAATAAAATTATGTTTACATATATATATATAATATTTTATATATTATTAAAATATATATATTATATTTTATATATATGTATGTTTTTGTGTGTGTTGGGGTGTTGTGGTGTGGTGTGTGTGGTGTGTGTGTGTGTCTTGGGGGTAGATCTAAGGTTTTCTCCTGTGTGTGTATATAGGGTATATAAAAATTTTTATATATAATATATATATAATTTTTTTTAAAATATTTATATTATATATTATATAATATATATATATATATATATATATGTATTTTTATTTTTATATATATAATTTTATATATATAAAAAATATATATATATATATTTTGGTTTTGTGTGTGGGTGTGTGTGTGTGGGTGTGTTGTGGGGTGTGTTTTTTTTTTTTTGGGTTTTGTGTGTGTTTTGTTTGGGGTGTGTTTTGTGTGTGTGGTCTATACACACACACACAGGGCCACCCCCCACACACAACCCATATATAATTTAAACATTTTAAAGATATTTCATATATAATATAAAATTTTTATATGTGTTTTGTGGTGTTGTGTTTATATATTTTATATAAAATATTATATATATATATTATATAATATATAATTATTATATATATATTATATATTATTAAAATATATATTTTATATATATATATAATATATTATATTTTATATATATATATATATCATAATTTATAATATATAATATAATCTTATATATACATATATTATATATAATTTTAAAAACCCCAGCCCCCACACACAAAATATATAAAAATATTATATATGTATATCATATATGTATTATTTATATATAAGTGTGTTTGGTTGTGTTTTGTGGTGTTGTGGATGGGCCCACACACACACACACACCACACACACACACACACACCCCCCCCCAACACACAAAACACACACACACACCACACCCCACACACACAAAAATATTTTAAAATATAAAATATAAAATATAAAATTATAATATATTTTAATATATAATATAAAATTTATTATAAAATATATATTATAATATATATAATATAGATATTTTATTAT
>NW_023645238.1:0-8242 GCF_015228065.2 Penaeus monodon | reverse complement strand
CCTGCCCCACTGATCGTCCTTGGGGCCTGGAGATGAGATTTGTTCAAAGTGTGATTCCGTGTTATATTAAATTATTATTTTTTTAATTATTATATATATATATTTTTTTTTCTTTTCTGATGGCAGATTTTGAGACACCGGTGAGGCAGACAGATACCCAAGGACTCTCAGGTGATGCTCTGTCCCATCATGTGAGCAAACGACAAAATATCTACAGGGAAAAAAGAGGTAAAAGAGAGCGTTACAAAAATGCAAGGTACGACTCACTCATGAACTTGAAATGACGAAAATCCGTACCAGTAATAATGCCTCCATCACCCCAGTATTCAATGAGGATTCTGTGAGACCTAGGTTATCTGTATGTCTTGAAAGTGAAGATATTTCTTTACATGTAATAAGGTTTGAAAGAGTGGCTGATCTTTTCAATTTAAAGAAGGGAAGCTATGCCGTGAGGTTAGGCAGCCTTTGACAGGGAAAGCAGTAGATTTATTTATTTAAGCAGTAGATGTTTATGCAAGTTTATTGCCTGAGATAACTAAAGGTTATGAGCTATGGAAAAAATGTCTTCTTGATAGTCCAGATGGTTACAGAGTTGACTTCCACTCTGCTAAAGTCAAAGATAATGAAATAGTTTTAAATAGCTTGTAAATAAGGATGTTCAATTTTATGGATGGAGGCCAGTAACATAGAGAAATCTTATGAGAATTCACATTCTTTTATGATATTAGACCAGCTAAAGTATTGCGTTTCCCCAGATATTGGCATGTTTCTGAGAGAGAACCACGTCTACTCTTGATGAAGCTGTGAGTTTTGCAGATAATTGGACTCCTGCTCATGGATCTTACCCGAAATCGAACACCGGTCTCCACAGAGGTAAGAGGATGGTTCAGACCAAACGGTTGGTTCCAGAAGAATCTGAGGAGAAAGCTCCAAGACCTAAAGTAACATGTCATGGTTGTGGTGAAGTCGGGCACATCAGACCACGTTGCCCTTAAAACCCTTTTGCTTTCAAACGACAATTTAGTTCTACCATCAATTTTTCATTTGATGACAACTCGCCTGGTAAATTCTTAACTTGTGGCACCATCAATGGTTCTTGGGTCTCGACAAAGCTCCGAGATTCCGGCTGTTCTTGTTATTGCTGCTGAACACTTACTCCAGACTGTTGACATGACATCATGTCAGTGGACTAGAGTTTCTTATTATCTTGGGCATACAGACACTTTCCCTCTAGTTAAATGTTTCATTCGATGTCCGTATTATTTTGGATGGGTTAAAGCGACTCTTTTCGCATTGAGGGAAATTCAGAGCGACCATACAGCCTTTTCTCCTTTTGAACTGCTTTATGGTGATACTGTGAGGGGGCCACTGTCATTCCTGAAAGATTTGTGGAAAAACCCAAGTGTAAATGAGGACCAGCATTCTACGTATCAGTATATTATAGAAGTGAAAGATAAATTAGCTGACTGCGCCAAAATTGCTGATCAAAATGCCGACATCAGTTTATCCAGATATCGGTCATACTTCGATCTGTAGAAGTAGAACACATGCATTAGATGAAGTAACTGATGTTGTAAATAATGCTCTTGATCCTTTCCAGTCAGTCCATATGTGCTTAGTGGAAGAGGATTCGGGTGGAATGGATGAAATGCCCCTGGCTACAGATGGTAAAGTAAATTCCGATAAAAGTACCAACTTGAATTATCAAAATTTATCTTGTGTGTGTGTGTGTGTTTATGCGTTTCTGTTTGTGTGTCTGTTTATGTGTGTGTGTGTTAATGTGCGTGTTTGTGTGTGTGTTTTTGTGTGTATGTGTGTTTGTGTGTGTGTGTTTGTGTATGTGTGTTTTTGTGTGCGTGTGTTTGCGTGTGTGTTTGCGTTGTTTATGTGTGTGTTTGTGTGTGTGTGTGTTTGTGTGTTTTGTGTGTGTGTGTTTTTTTGTTTGTGTGTGTGTGTGCGTTTGTGTATGCTTTCAGAGATAAATCCCCGAAAATAATTAACTTTACCTGATTCTAAGTAAACATTAAATTCTATACACACACGCACGAATCCAAAAGGAAACCCAGACTTCTCCGTCAATCCCAATAACCTAATTAATCAACTCTTACCATGTGTGGATGCTCGAAAGCGACTATAACAGGACAGTGAATCTCTACCCAGTGGCCCCACCTTGGCCACGTCACAAGCCACGGATGGCCACGTCACGAGCCCCTTCTTCCTGGACAATGAACAAACTGAACACCTGGACACCTTCTTCTGTCCGAATTACAAGTTGCATGCTTATTTGTCACACAATATCTGCCATTATCGATCTTTTAAATACGATAATGTCATTCCTTTATAATACACACACACACACACAGATATGCGCATATGCAGAACCACATGTGCACACACACACAAACAAATATACATATACACACAAACAATGGCATACACACAAACAAACAAACACAAACAAATACACACACATATACTCTCAGATATACACAAACACACACACATAAACACACACACACAAACACACAAAAACACACACACACAAAACACACTCAAACATACACACACAAACATACACACACACAAACACAAACGCATAAACACACACAGAAAAAAATACGCACACACATACACACACGTGCACACACAAACGAACACACACGAACACGAACAAACATACACACACATACACACAAATACACACATACACACAAACACACACAGACAAACACACACACACACACACATATATATATATATATATATATATATATATATATACATCTATTGTAAACGAATGACGTTATCGTATTTAAAATATCGCTAATGGGATGTATTAGCAAGATATTGTGTGACAAATAAGCATTCGACTTGTAATTCGGACAGGGGAAGGTGTTCACTGTTCAGGTGTTCAGTTTCGTTCATTGGCAAGGAAGAAGGGGCTCGTGACGTGGCCATCCGTAAAATGGCCAAGGTGGGGCCACTAAGAAGGGGTCATTGTCTCGTTATAGTCGTTCTCAAGCATCCATACATGGTAAGGGTTAAATAATAACTTTATTGGGATTGCCGAAGAAGTCTGGGTTTCCTTTGGGATTCATATGTGTATATGGAATTTAATATTTATTTACAATCGGGTAAATGAACGTAAAAGTTAATTATTTTCGGGGATTTATCCCGCAAAACATAAACAAACACACACACACAAAAACACACGAACAGATAAACAAACACACACATACACACAAACAAACACAAACATACACACACAAACAAACACACTCACACACAATCACACAAAAAAACACGCACACAAACAAACACAAACAAATACACACACATATACATACAAACACACATAAACACACACATAAAAACACACACATAAAAACACACACACACACGAACACACACACACACGAACACACACACACACGAACACACACACACACACGAATACACACACACACACACGAACACAAACACACCCGAACACACACACACACAAACACGAACACACACAAGCAGACACACGTACACACAAACACAAACACTCACACACACAACACACACACACATATATATATATATACATATATATACATATATTGTAAAGGAATGACATTTTCGTATTTAAAAGATCGCTAATGGGATATATTAGTAAGATATTATGTGACAAATAAGTATGCGACTTGTAATGCGGACACGAGAAGGTCTTAGGTGTTCAGGTGTTCAGTTTCGTTCATTGGCAAGAAAGAAGGCTCGTGACGTGGCCATCCGTAAAATGGCCAAGGTGGGGCCACTAAGAAGGGGTTCTTTGTCTCGTTATAGTCGCTCTCGAGCATCCACACATGGTAAGGGTTAATTAATCACTTTATTGGGATTGAAGGAATATTCTGGGTTTCCTTTTGGATTCATATGTATATATGGAATTTAATATTCATTTAGAATCATGTAAATGAACGTAAGAGTTAACTATTTTCGGGGATTTACCCCCCAAACCATAAACACACACACACAAACATAAACACAGACGAACAGATAAACAAACACACACGAACAGATAAACAAACACATACATACACACAAACATACACACACAAGCACACTCACACACAATCACACAAAGAAAAAAAACGCACACACACAAACACACACACACACACACAGATATGCGCACATGCAGAACCACAATGCAGACAACACACACAACAAATAACATAACACACAAACAATAACAACACACAAACAACAAGCACACACACACACACATAAACAAACAACACACACATAAACAAACACACAAACACACACACATAACACAAACACAGAAACACACACACACACGAACACACGCACACAGATCACACACACACACACGAACAGACCACAACACACACAACACAACAACAAACACACACAAACACACACACCAACACACACACACACACCACAACACACAAACAACAAACACAACCACACACGAACACACGCACACAACACACACACACGCACACGAACACACACACACACACACGAACACACACACTCGGACAGTTTTGTTAAAACTCCAGATGGTTACAGGGTTGACTTCCACTCTGCTAAAGTCAAAGCTAGTGAAATGGTTTTAAATAGTATGTAAATAATTTAGGAAGGATGTTCAATTTTATGGGTGGAGGCCAGTAACATAGAGAAATCTTATGAGAATTCACATTCTTTTATGATTTTAGACCAGCTAAAGTATTGCTTTTCCCCGATATTGGCGTTTCTGAAAAGGGAACCAGCTTTTCCCTGATAACTGGACGAAACGTATTTCACACCACAAACAAATCACACACACACAAAAAACACACAAAAACACACCCCACTGAAAAACCACACGCAATAAAAACACACACCACATAAAAACAAAACCCAAAATAAAACAAAACCCATAAACACCCCCACATACAAAAACACACCACAGGAAAACACACACAAAAAAAAAAAAAACACACTGACACACAAACATACACACACAAACAAAAAAACGCATCACACACAAACAAAAACCCCTAACACACCAAAAAACACAAACGCATAAACCCCAAAAATAAAAAAAAAAATAAAAAACCACATCAAAAACCCAACACACACCACACACAAACACACACACAAACTACTGACAAACAACACAATTTGAAAAGGGAAATGACATTATCGTATTCAAAAGATCGCTAGGGAGATATTAAAAGATTTGTGTGACAAACAAGCATGCGATTGTAATTCGGACAGTAAAGGCTTAGGTTTTTCAGGTTTTCATTTTCGTTTATTGGCATGGAAAAAGCTCGGACGTACCATCCGTGACATGGCGAGGGGGGCCACAAATTTATTTCTCGTTGTAGTCGCTCTCGACACATGGTAAGGGGTGATTTTTTTAGTTTTTGGGGATTGACGGAAAAGTCAGGGGTCTTTTTGTATATATTTTTAATATTTACTTAGAACAGGTAAAAAACGAAAAAGTTAATTTTTTTGGGGGATTTATCCCTGAAAGCAGGGAATGTGGAACGGGAAAATGAAGCAAACTAAAATCTTGAAAGTGGGGGAAAAAAAAAGGAAAATACTAAATTTGTGTGGGAATGTTGTGTAATTTTTTTTGGAGTGTAGTAAATAAAATAAAAATAATAATTATTATTTTTATTTTTTTTTTTTTTGATGGCAGTTTTGGAGCCTGGTGTGGAGACAGGGGCCCAAAGGGACCCTTTGGGGTGAGCTCTGTCCCATGGGGGGGAAAACGGCAAAATCCCATCTGTACAAACGGCAAAAATCTACGGCAAAAAAAAAAGAAGCGATTTCAAAACCCAAAGGGTGATCACACTACATCAAACACACACACAACACACCCCACATAAAAACACACCCACATACAAAACACACACCACATCCAAACCACCCCCAACCACTAACGCAAAAAACATCCCAAAAAATAAAAAAATATATATATATGCAACACCACCACACCATGAACAACACACACACACCAAACACACACACAAAACCCAAAAAACACACACACACTCGGACAGGAACACAAAAACACATACACACAAAAAAAACAAACAAAACACATACATCAAAGAACAAACATACTAAAAACACAATTTGTGAAGGAATGACATTTTCGTATTAAAAAAAAATCGAAAGGGGAGATATTAGAAAGATATTTGTGAAAACACATGAAATTTTGTAATTCGGCGTAGGTTTTAGGTGTTCGGGTTTCATTTTGTTCTTGGAAAGGAAAAGGGCCCCTGACGTGGCTATCCTACATGGCGAAGGGGGGGCCCACTAAGTAGGGTTCATTGTTCTTTTTGTCGCTCTCGACCTCCACAATGGTAAGGGTGTTTAAATTAGGTTATTGGGTTTGAAAAAGTCGGGTGTCTTTTGTGTATTATAATTTTAATTTTTACTTAGAATCGGGAAAAGAACGTAAAATTAATTATTTTCGGGGTTTATCTCTGAAAGAGGGAAAGTGGAAGGGAAATGAAGCAAACTAAAAATTTGAAAGTGGGAAAAAAGGGGAAGTACAAAAATTTTTGTTTTGGGAATGTTGGGATATTTTTTTTGGAGTGTAGTAAATAACGGGGGTAAATTGGGTTTTTCGATTACCCCGAGCGAAACGAGGCCCTTGATAAAAACCTAATTATTCAAAAGGGGGCGCGGGGTACGGTTGAAGTCTCGGGGTTTGCCAACCAAATTCACCGATATTTCGGGGAAAGCCTGGCCCCAGCTAGGCTCAACCCTGCTCAAACCGGCCCAAAAGGGCCCGGGACGGCCAGGGACAGGCCAGGGGAAGCTAGGAAAAGGCCAGGCACAGGCCTGCCTCCCCTGATCGGCCCTTTGGGGCCGGAATAGATTTATTTTAAGTGTGATTCCGTGTTATATTAAATTTTTATTTTTTTTTTAAATTTTTATATATAATATATTATTTTTTTTTTTTGGATGGGAGTATTGAACACCGGGAGGCGCGTCCCAAGACTCTCAGGTGATGCTCTGTCCCCTCTGTGAGCAAACGACAAAAAAATGTACAGGAAAAAAAAGGGAAAAGAGGCTTCAAAATCAAAGGGACGACTACTCATGAACTTAATGCGAAAATCCGACCAGTAATAATGCCTCCATCACCCCATATTCAATAGGATGCTGACTAAGGTACCCGCAAATTTAGCAGAAGCATTGGGAGTTTCGAGGAGTTTAAACTTTGACCCAATAGAGCCTTTTGCCCTCGGCTTCCCAAAATAAACCTCAAACACTCAACTTCGCAGTTTTGTGGTACCAAAAAGGCCCCCCTAGAGCGGGACTTCGACTCCTCATTTTTTATTAAACAGTAAAAAGAAAGTAAAAAATTAATTTTTTTTCGGGGGTTTTTCCCCGAAAGCAGGGAAAAATGGAAATGGAAATGAAGCAAAATAAATTCTGTGAAAGTGGGGGGAAAAAAAAGGGGAAATAACAATAAATTTTTTGTGTGGAATGTTTGTTATATTTTTGGAGTGATAAATAATAATAATTTTTTATTATTATTATTTTTTTTTGTGATGGCAGATTTGGAGAACTGGTGAGCAGCAGAGGCCCAAGATCTTAGGTGATCTCTGTCCCATCGTGGGGGCAAAAAGGCAAAATCCCCTCATGTGACAAACGGCAAAATTCTACGGCAAAAAAAAGGAAAAGAGAGCGGTTACAAAAACCAAGTACACTCGCACTCAACAAACCCACACTACAAACACCACCACTACAAAAAACCCCCACTACAAAAACCACCACATACAAAAACACCAAACACTAACCCTAAAAACCCCAAAAAAAATAATATATATATAATTAATATATAATATTGCCCCAAAAACACCCCACAAAACCCCCACGAAAAACACAAAAACACACAACAAACACACCCACAAACAACAGAACACACAAACCATACACACTTAAAAAAAAAAAACTAAAACCACACACACATCAAAAAAACAAACATACTAAGAAACACATATATTTGAAGGAATGACATTTTCATTAAAAATATCGTAATGGGGGATATTAGAAGATATTGTGACAAACAACATTCATTTGTAATTCGGACAGTAGGTCTTAGGGGGTTTAGGGGTTCATTTTTTTTTTATTTGGGAAGGAAGAAAGGGATCCTGACGGGGGGGGCCCTAAATTTTTTTCCGGTTTTTTAAAAAATGGGGGAAAAGGTTTTTTTGGGGCCAATAAA
>NW_023645237.1:5000-8242 GCF_015228065.2 Penaeus monodon | reverse complement strand
ATGTAAACAAACGAGGTTGTCGGATCTGTTTGATAGGGGGGATAGGCTACGCCAGTGGTTTGTCTTGTGCGAAAACATGTGTTAACATGAAAAGGATGACCTGGGCATGTGTTAACATAAAAAGGTTTCCCGGGGCAAACATGTCGCAATTTGCTGTAAGCGGAGGAGGGAGGAAACAAGCTGGGGGGGACGCAGTGGGGTGCTGCTCCTGTGAAGACCTCGTGTGTCCCTTTGTGACCTGAGATAAAATGGTGTTGCCCTGTTATAAGTTTGTATTGTGCGTGTGGACATGCTGGTTCCCCCTGTATTGTCCCTATAGAAAAGTGTACGGGTAAATAACTTGTGTAAATAAAGGAAAGACTGTCATTTTGTGTTTACTTGGGTGCCCTGCCTCGCCACTTGGCATTTCCTCTCCTGGTGTTCTGGGACGCTGTGGTGTTCGGTGCCTCTTGGAGCTGTTCAGTTTTCACGACCCTGTAATAAAACGCCGTCTGCCTAGCCTGCCTTGTGTTGGTGGCAGAGAGATGAGGCGACTGGCGTAACAATATTATAATATTATATATATAAAATTATATAATAATATATTATATATATAATAATATATATATAGATAATTTAATATTATATATAATATATATATATATATTTATATATATTTTGTATATATATATATAATATATATATATATATATATATATATAATATATTAAAATATATAATTTTATATATATATATATATATACATATATGTATATATATAGATATATATATATATAATAATATATATTAGTATATATATATATATTAATATATATATAATATATAAGATAAAATATATATATTATATACATATAATATATATATATATTTTATAGTATATATATATATATATATATATATATATATATATATATATATGCATATATATATATATATATATTTTTATATATTATATATATAAATATATATATATATTATATAATATTATATATATATATATATTTTATTATAACAACGTCGCAATCGGTTACGTGAAGGTATTCTGTCAGGAATACGAACTGCCACCACTGCAGGAAAATCAGATGACTGGAGCTGGTGCCCTTCAAGCACTCAAGTTTTCGCTTTTCCTGATGGTGGACAGCAGAATTTACATAGGAGGTGGATCGCCGCCTGAGACGCCATGACGCAGACGGCTGGCGTGTGTGGGTAACATTATCCGCTGGAAAATTTTTTCGAAGAGTCCTTCAGGAAAATTAAAGCTTGGGCAAGTTCCCTTCGTCTTCATTTGGGCCCCCCGAGATTGAGTACTTTTGTGGCAAATATCCTTCTAATGCAAATATGATTGATCGTATGATAAAGATAATAATAGTAAAAATAATGATAATGATACTAATGATGATAATAATGATACTCATATTAATAATGAAAAAAAAAAATACACGATAATAATGATAATAGTAATAGCAATAATGATAATATAATAATAATAATAATAATAAAAAATAAAATGATGATGAGAATAATGGCAATAATAGTAATAATAATGATGATGATAATAAAAGATAATAATAATAGTAATAATAATAATAATAATAATAACTATTATTATTATTATCATTATTATAATAAAAAATAATAATGATAATAATAATGTTTATTATTAGTAGTAGTAGTAGCAGCAGTAGTAATCTATTGTTATTATTATTTTTATTTATACTTGATGTCATCATTTTATCAATATCAATATCACTGTCATTCTTATTGTTATCATTATTATCATTATTATGAGGAAAATAGTATGGGAATGATGACCAGTATCATTATCATTAATATTATAGGTTACTATTATTTTTTTTGTTGTTATTATTACCCGATTTTTTATCATTTTAGTAATTATTACTGTCCCTTGGTAACTGCTTTTTAAGTTTCTGTATTCTATATTGTCATTATTAATGATAATTATAATGATAATTTTATTATTGTTATCATTATTTCCATCACCATCAAATCACCACAACCATCATCATTATCTTTTCATCATTAGTATTTTTATCACCATCATAATCTTTACTATCTTCATCATCATTATTATAATCATAATCATAATCATCGTCGCAGAAATCTAGCTATATTCCAGTTTAAAGAATCTTATATATATTTACCTTATATGTGTGTGTGAATATATAAAAATATATATACACACCATATATACATATACTTATACATACATACACACACACACACACACCACACCCCACACACACACACACACACACACACACACACACACACACACACATCTATATTATTATATATCATATTAAAATATATATATAATATATATACATATATAAAACATATATATATATATACATATATATACATATATATATATAAAATACAATATATATATATATAGATATATATAATAAATATATCTATATATATTTTATATACATATATTATATATATATACAATATATATATAATTTTTAATATGTGTATATATATATATATATATATATATATTATATATATATATATATATATGTGTGGGTGTGTGTGTGTGTGTGGGTTGTGTGTGTGTGTGTGTGTGTGTGGGGTGTGTGTGGGTGTGTTGTGTGTGTGCACATATATGTATGTGTGTGTGTATGCAATATATATATATATATATATAATATATATATAATATATATATAAAATATTATACATGTTACGCACATACACACACATGTATATATACATATACACCCCAAAACATTTATATATTTTCCATGCATTCACAAAAAATACGTTTTGAAACATACCAAATTATTGCATGGTTGTATATATGTACATTCCAAACTTAGACATGAGGAGGGGAAATTTTACATTTCACATCTGATGTACAATGCGAAAGAGTAAAAAAAGAGACTGGTGCGTTGAGGTCTTCATAGATAATCCATGAAATTCATTTATTAATAACCACATTACAGAACGAGAAAAAAAGATCAAGGGGTTTCGGGGGCCGCAGCTTTTCAACTGTCATTCTACATTCCCCATTGTTACTCTACAGTCACTAATCAACAGTTAAAATATCTATACAGTGATAACTCCGAAAACTAATTCATGAGCAGGTTTTGCTTAAGAATTTCACTTACATCTACGACATCATTTTCCCTGAAAATTGTTAACGATTCGTTTCTCCTCCGAAACGGCGAAGGTTTCAAAGGTTTTGTTCCACTCCTACTGACGGGACTGAC
>NW_023645235.1:0-8243 GCF_015228065.2 Penaeus monodon | reverse complement strand
AAAAAAAAAAAAAATTTTGAGGGGGAAAGGGAAAAAAAGGGGAAAGGAAAAATAGGGAGGGGGAAGAGGGAAGTAGAGAGAGAAAAGGAGGAAGGGGGGAAAGGGGGGACGGGAGGTTTAAATGCAAGGGATATTCTAAAAAGGGGTCCTCAAGGAGGAAGGTGAGAAAAGAGAACAGAGAAAGAGAGAAAGGGGGGGGGGGGGGAGGAAGGGGGAGAGAAAGAAGAGGGAGAAGGAAAAGAAGGGGAATCCGAAAATTCCCCCTTCCCTTTCCCCCCTTTTCCCGGTCCCTCTTATCCCCCCCTCCCCCCCCCCCTCCCCCTTCCCCCCTTCCCGTGTCCATCCACAGCATCTCGCGGTGCGATCTCTGTGCACCCTCTTGAATCCGACTCGATCGGGATTTGTCTCCCTTACTCTCTTCACTTCTCTGTCTCTGTTTTTATTTGTCTGTCTGTCTGTCTGTCTCTCCTTTCGCTCACTCGCTCTTTTCCGTCCTTCCCCCCTTTCCCTCCTTCCCCCCTCTCCCTTCCCTCCCCCCTTTTTCCCCCCTCCCCCTCTTCCTCTTTCTCCCCCTCCCTCCCTCCCCCCCTGCCCCCTCCCCCCCCCCCCTTCCCCCCTTCCCCCCTCTCTCAGGAGTAAAAAAACCGAGAGGCCATCAAGCGGGGTTGGTTTTTCCTGCTCGGAGGCGAACAGCGTTGGACGTTGGTTAATGGGCCAAAGATAGTTCGCGACTATAATCCCCTCGATATGTGTTGCAAATATTATAAAATTTTATGTATGTATGTTGTGTGTGTATATATATATAACAAAATATTAAAATATAATAATAATAAATAAAAAATATAAGTATAGAATATGAAAAATAAAATTTTTATAAGAAATAATTAAAAATATAAATATAAATATATATAAAAAAAATTAATAAAATATATTAAATATTATTAATATATATAATATATATATTAATTATATATATATATATAAATTTTAATATAATATAAATAAATAAAAGTATTTTTATTAAAACAAATATATAAAATAGATTATAATTTATAATAATAATATAATAAAATATATATATATTTATATATATATATACTATATAATAAAATTACATCAATATATAATATATATATATTTTGGTGTGTGTAATATATATTTATATATATTATAAAAATTAATATATATATATAATATAAAAATATATTTATATATATAATATTATAATATATAAGGGGTGTGGGGGGGGGGTGTGTGTGTGGTGTGTGTGTGTGGTTGTGTGGGGTGTGTGTGTGTGGTGTGGTGTGTGTTGGGGGTGTGTTGTGTGTGTGTGTGTGTGGGGGTGTGTGTGGTGTTTGTTGTGTTTGTGGTGGTTTGTTGTATGTATATATGTAGATGTATACATCCCAACAAATACATAAACATACATATATAATAAAATTAATAATATAATATAAAAAATTAGAGGAGAGAGAGAGGGAGAGGAGGAGAGAGAGAGAAAAGAGGGAGAGAGGGGAAGAGAGGAGGAGGAGAGAGAGGAAAAGGGAAAACCCCACACACAAAAAAAACATAACACACACACACACACACACACAACCACACACACAAACACACACACACAACAACACACACACCAAAAACCAAATATAATAAAGATATATATATAATATATAAATAATTATTATATATAAAATAATATAAACATTTTAATATAATTATATAATATATATAAAATTATATATATATATATATATAATGTGTGTGTGGTATATATATATATATGTATATTATAATTTATTATATATATAATATATATATTTATATATATATTTGTTGTGGTGTTGTTTGTGGTGTGTGTGTGTGGTGTGTGGGTGTGTGGGGTTTGGGTTTGTGTGTGGGGGGTTTGTGTTGCGTGCAAACCGAATGTGCAGATTGCACGGTCGTGCGTTGAGGAAGCGGGCCCCGTAGTAAAAAAAGCGCAAAAAAATACCCGATGCGTGATCCAGTCAGGAAAATAGGAAAATTTTATTCGTTTTTCTTGGCGAAGAAATGAATAAAGGCGCACAAAAAGGTTTTTTTTCGGCCATTTTCCCTTTGCTTTTCCTTTTCTTCCGTTTATTCGTCTCTGCTTTTGTTTTTCTTCATCATCATTTTAAATTCTTTTATTTTTCATTTACTACTTTATTTCATTCCCACATCCCCCTTTTTCATCCCATGCATTTCTCCTATTTTTCTATTTCCTCTGTTTTTTATTTATCTTTTATCTACGTTCCTTTCCCGCCCCCCGTCTTTATTGCAGGCCTTCATAATCACAAGACGGGGGGGGGAGTGAAGAGGGGAATTTGAAAAGGAGGGAGTTGGAATGTAGAAAGAAGGGGAGAAAAAAAGACGGGGAAGGAATGTGTAAGTGGAGAAGAGAAGAAAGGAGGAGAAAAGGGGAAAATGAAAAAGGCCAGAAAAGGGGAAGAGAAAGGGAGAAAAAAAACGTGGGGGGGAGAGGGAAAGGAAAAATGAGAAGAGAAGGAAGGAAGGAAAAAGGAAGAGATGACATGGGGGAGAGGGGGGGAGTACGAATGGGGGGGGGGGGGTGCGAAAGGGGAACGCCATTGTTGACAGGGTTTTCGAACTCCTTTTCCAGACGGGGAAAAACGCAAGGAGCTGTGCGCGGCTGAGGAATGTCCACTGAGGGTCAAGCATAGGGCCCTCGGCGCTAGGGGGCCCCCGCTCGCTCGCTCTCTCTCGCGCTCCCTCTCCGCTTCGCCCCTCCTCTTCTCCTCTCTCTTCGCTCTTTCCCCTCTCTCGTCGTCGCTCGTCACTTTCTCTCGCTCGTCGCCTCTCTCTTCGCTCGTTTGCCTCTCCGCTCGCTCGTTTGCCTCTCTCTTTCGTCGTTGTCTCTCCGCTCGCTCCCTCTTTCTCCTCTCTCTTCTCCTCTCTCTCTCTTTTCCTCTCCTTTCTCTTCTTCTCTTCTCTCTCTTTCTCTTCTTTTTTCTTCTCTCTTTTCTCTCCTCTTTCTTTCTCCTCTCTCTCTCTCTCTCTCTCTCTCTCTTCCCCTTCTTTTCACATGGAGATTCCTCTCGCACTCGCCCTCTGCTCCTCCCCTTATTCCTCATTTGGGTCCCCGGGTTTTTTTTCGTGGAAAGAATAAAGGGGGATGGGGATTAAGTGATAACATGAGAGGGCAAAAAAACACGGTAAATAGTGGAATGTAAAGAAAAAAATTTGGTTGGGGGATCGGGGTTTAATTTTTAATGAGAAAAAGGCGTGGTTGATTTTTTTTTTTTCTCTCTTTCTCTGTTTGTTTACTTCACGAAAGGTTTTTCCTTCTGCGGCTCCCCCCAACTCCCCTTTTCCTCTCTCTCTCTCTTCTCTCTCCTTCTCTCCTCTCCTCTCTTCTCTCCTCTCTTTTCCTTCTCTCTTTTCTCTCTCTCCCTCTGTCTACCTTCCCCCCTTTTTAACCCAACTCTTAAAACATTTCTTTTTTTCTTTTTTCCCCTTCTTCCCGGCCGTGTTGTCCTTCCCTCCTTCCCCCCAACAGTTTAATTGGTTTTGGGAAGAGGTAATTCCTCGGGTTCATCGGGTCCACCTCAGCGGGCCTTCGTGCCCGTTTGCCTTTGTCTGCTCTCCTTTCGCTTTCGCTTTGTCTTCTTCGCATTTTTCCCTTTTTACTTGTTTTTGTTTAGTACTTTCCGAGTTTGGGGGGAATTTTAATTTTTTTTTTTACGTTTTATTTTATGTATTCTGAAACACACAAACGCACAAAATAGTGGATATGTTATACACAATATATAATATATATATAATTATATATATATATATATATTTTAAAAATAATTTTATAATAATTATATATTATATAAAAATTTTTTATATATATATAAAATATTAAAATATATTTTAAAAATATGTGTGTGTTTTGGTGTTTTGTGTGTGTGTGTGTGTGTGTGGGTGGACTATATGTAAAGTTTTATATCTTGATTTTTTATCTTTTTTTTCATAATCCCCCCCTTTCTTCTTTCCATTCTTTTCCCGTCCCCCCCCATTCCCTCCTTTCCATCCTTTCCCCCCCCCCCCGCGTGCCCCATCTCCTGCCAAAAAAAAGCTCCCGGCTCCTAAAATTTCTCCCCCGCGGGGGCGGGAGGGGAGTTGGGCAGCCAGGGGGCAAAAAAGGGGGGGGGAGGGGAGAAGGGGAAGGGGGGGGGGGAGGGAAAAAAAGCCTGTGCTCCCCCCCTCCCCTCCTTCTCTCCTCCTTTATTTTTTCTGCCTTTGGGGTTTGGAATTTGATTGTTGGGGGAAAATTTGCGGTTTGGGTTTTTGTCTCCTCTCCCCCTTTTTTTGCCCATTTTTGTACGTTTTCTTCACCTGTATTTAGATGTCTTTTTTATTTTACCAGGTTTTGCTACAGAACTAGCATTCACACCCCAAACATTATCCCTATGTTTTCTGTAAAGTCTCTCTCTCTCGCTCTCATGTTTTTAAAAACATACTACATAAGGTATATAATTATATATTAAATAATTATTAAATATATATATTTAAAATATATATATATAATATTTAAAAATATATATATATATATTATTATATAAAATATATATATATGCGTGGTGGTGTGGGGTGTGTGTGTGATGTGTAGGGGGTATAAATATAATATAATATATATATATTTTTAATTATTATATAAAATATATATATATATATATATATATTTTAAACAAAGCCATCCTCCTCCCTCCCTTCTTTTCCCATCCTTGAAACGCCTCGTTTCTCCCCCTCCTCACCCCTTTTTTGTCCGGTGCCTCTCCCTCCCCCCATCTTTCTTCCCCCTCCATCCCCTCCTCCCCTTCCTCCTTTCCTCCCCCCCCCCTGTCCCCCCTTTTTTGTGCAGGCGAGTTGTTTGGTTCCTGAAGTACGTAAAAAGCCTATTCCCCGCAAAAAGCTTGTTCCTAGATTCTATTTTGGCCCTTTTATTTTGCCTCCGTCATGGGAAATTTTTTTGTTTTCTTTCTTTTCCCGTCCTTATTTTTCTTCATTTTTATATAATTTTTTCCCTTTTTAGTCTTTTCTTTATCTTATCGCGGAGAGAGAGAAAGGATAATAACCCAACATTTTTTTACCAGGGCTCAGCTTGTGGGATTTTTTTTTTTTTTTATCATTATTAGCAATTTTTTTTTTTTTTCGTCTTTATTTTGTAGATTTCCTCTTTCTTTTTCTAGAGAATGGTCGCACAGTTTTCAGATTTGTGATTTTCTTTTGTTTATTTTTGTTAAAATCCTCAAAAACAACGATTTGGAACTACGCTCGTTCTTTCGAAGCATAAAAAATATAACAAATGATAATATAACATGTGTGTGGTGTTGTGTGTGTGTTTTTGTGTGTGTTGGGGTGTGTGTGTGTGTGTGTGTATATAAAATATATATATATTAATATATATTATAATATAAAAATATATATATTATATATATAATATATTATTATAATGATATACAATATTATTGTGTGAATTAAAAAGGTTTATATATATATATTATATTATATATATTATTATATAAAATATATATATATATTATATATATTATATATATATTATTAAAATTTTTATATTATATATATATATTTCCCCTATAATATATATTATATATTTTAATAATATATTTTATATATATATAATTTTATATATATACCTATAAAAAAATATACATGTATTGTGGTCATGTGTGTTTTTATTTTTGAATATAGCAGGGGGCAGTGTGCTTTATGATTAGTAATTTCTTTGGTTTCTTTATTGGTGTTGCGATAGAATCGGGGGATTTAACTAGCAACTGGGGCCCCATTAAAAACGCACACACACACACAAATATTATAATATTTATATATAAAATAAATTTTTATATTATATAATATATATAGTTAATATATAAACATATATATTATATAATATATATATATATATTATTATAAAAATTTTAATATTAAAATATGTATATAATTTTTAATATATATAGATGGTGTTCATATATACAATAATAACCACACACAACACATAAAAATTTTATTTATTATATTTTAATTATATATATTATATATATAATTAAAAATTTTATATATAATTTAAAATTTATATATAATATTAATATATAATTTAAAATTATATATTAAAATTTTTAAAAATATATTATTATTAAATTTTATATTTATAATATAAATATTATATAAAATTTTATATAATTTTATATGTGCGTATGTGTGGGTGTTGGGGTGTCTTTGTTGGGTGGTGTGGTGTGGTGGTGTGGTGTGTGGTGTGTGTGTGTGTTGTGTGTGTGTGTGTGTGTGTGGTGTTTTTGGGGTGTGTGTGTGTGTGCATCTTTTTTTTGTATGGTGAGTATGTACTTACCACACCCCACCCATGAATGATAAAATATAATATAAATTTTATATATAATATATATATTATTATATTATAAAATATATATTTATTTAAAAAAAATTTTTATATATTATTAATATATATATAATATAAAACACATATATATACATATGTATATATAATATATATATATTATATATATATTATAATATCCCTAATAATAAATATATTTAAAAATATCTATATATATATATATATATATATTATTTTTATATTATCCTATAATTATAATGTATTTGTGTGATTGTGTGTTTATTTTAGAATATAGCCCGGTGGGCAGGGGATTTTTTAAAATGAGTAATTGTGGTTTTTATTCATGGGGGTGCGATAGAACGGGGGATTTAACTACAAAAGGCCCTTAACTACGCACCACACACACACACAATATAATATATTATATATAATATATATATATATATATATATTTAAATATATATAAAATATATATATATATATTAAAATTTTAAAATATAAATATATTATAAATAATATATATATATATTTTATTACCTTATTTTATTTAATTTGTATATTTTAATTTTTTGTCATAAACTATATTCCACACACACACACAACATATATATATATATATAATATATATATAATATATATTAAAATATATATATATATAAAATTATATATATATTATATTATTATATATAATAATTTTTATATATGTATAATATATAAAAAAATAATATAAAATTTTTTATATATAATATATTATAAATATTAAAAGTTATATATATATATTTATATATTATATATATTATATATGTGCGTATGTGGTTGGTGGTGTCTTTGGTGTGTGGTGGGGGGTGTGGGGGTTTGTGTGGGTGTGTGTGTTTGGTTTTTGGGGGGGGTGTGGGTGTGGGGTGTGGGGGTGTGTGTGTGGGGTGTGTGGGGTGTGCATTTTTGTAGGTTTTGGTGTATGAGTACTTACACACACACACATCATGAAATATATAATATAAATATAAATAATTATATATAAATAATAATATATAAATATATAAGAATTTTATTATTTTAATTTTATAATATAATTAAATTTTATATAATTATATATAATAATAATTTTAAATTTTTAATTAATAATAATAATATAATATATATATATAATATATAATACACATAAATAAAATATTATATATAAATTATAATATATAAATAAAATTTTAGATATATATAATTTTAATATATATTATATATATAATTATAATAAAATTATATAATATATATTATTATGTGGTGTGTGTGTGTGTGTATATATATATGTATAATGAACAACATAATATATATATAATTATAATTATATAAAATATTAATTTTTATATAATATATGAACATAATATATATATTAATTATTAATAATATATATATATATACTATTATATTTAGCAATATGAACATATAATATATATATAATATATATATATATATATATATATTTTAATATAAAATTTATTAATAAATATATTATACAATATATATATATATTATATATATATTATTAATATTATATAAAATTTTTATTTTTTTAAAAAATTTTCTAAAATACGTTTACTTATTTGATTAAAAATTTTGCCAAAGAAAGAATAAGGTTAATCTGATAAAAAAAAAAGGGGGAAGGAAAAAAAAATTTACATAAAAATTAAGAGAAAAAAAAAAAAAATCCCCGTCAGGTTTTTAAAGCTTAATTGTTCCAAAGACTTCATCACAAATGCGTTTTCGACTTAAATCGATAGAACTTATAATCTTCCACTCTTTTTTTCTCCTGTTTTTAAAATTGCTCTCCCGAAATAAATTTGGGGCGAGT
>NW_023645233.1:0-8244 GCF_015228065.2 Penaeus monodon | reverse complement strand
AAAAAAAAAAAAAAAAAAAAAAAAAAAAAAAAATTTTTTTTTTTTTTTTTTTTTTTCCCCCACAAAAAAAAAAAACCCAAAACCAAAAACCACAAAAAAACCCCAAACCAAAAAAAAAACCCCCACCACCCCCCCCCACACCACCAAAACCAACAAAAAAAAAAAAAAAAAAAAATTATATAAAATTTAGTTTTATAAAAAAATTATAATTTTAAATTAAAATATAAAATAATATATAAATATTATATATAAAAAAAAATATATATAAAATTTTTATAATATTAAAATAAAAACAAAAACAAAAAAAAAAAAAAAAAAAAAAATATATAAATATTTAATATTTAAAAATTATATATTTTTTTATAATAAAAATTAAATAAATTTTAATAATAAAAATTAACCCATATTTATTTTTATAATATTTAAAATTTTTAATAATAATTTTAAAAAAAAAAAAAAAAAACAAAAAAAACCCCCAAACAAAAAAAAACCCCCCCCAAAAAACCCCCAAAAAAAAACCCAAAACACCCAAAAACCCACAATAAATATATATATTTAAAAAAAAAAAAAAAAAAAATAAAAAAAAAAAAAAAAAAAAAAAAAAAAATTAATTATTTTAAATATATATTATTTTTATATTAAAATATTATAATAATATAAATTTTTAATTTTAAATATATATATATTTTAAAATTTTTTTTAAAATTTTTAATTTTTTTTAAAAATATATATTAATAAAATTTATTAATATAAATTTATAATTTAATTTTTTAAATAATTATTTTATAATATAAAAAAAATTATATTTATATTTAAAAATTATTTTTATTTAATAATAATAAAATTTATATATATTTTATGTGTTTTTTTTGGTGTGTGGGGGGGGGGTGTGTTTTTTGTGGTTTGGGTGGGGTGTGTTGTTTTTGTAAAAAATTTTAAATATTTTGAAATTTATTTTTATTTTTTTATTTGAAATGTTGGTTTATATAATTTTGTATTGTGAAAGGTTTTGTTTTATGTGTATGTGTATTGTGTATGGGGTATGATTTATGTATTGTTTTTTATTTTTTTTAATTTTAAAAAATTATATATTATTATATATTTTTAAAATATAATTAAAATATATATATATTTTATATATAATTTAATTATATATATTTTTTACATGTGTGTGTTTTGTGTGTGCCTATTTTTAATTAAATTTTTTAATAAATTTTATTATATATAATTATTATTATATTTAAAAAATTTAATAATTTTTTTAAAATATTTTTTTAAAAAAGGGGGGGAGGAAATAAGGAAGGGAAAAGGGAAAAAGGGGGGGAAAAAAAAAAGACGTTTTAAGGGTTTTCGGTAAAAATTTAAAAAATTGAGGGGCGGAATTGAAAAATTCGGGGCCAAAGGGGGGCCCCCCCAGTAAAAAAAAGGGGACTAGCCTTTTGAATTTGGATGGGGATTTAGGGGGGGGAAAATGAAAATTTAAATTTTTTGGGTATAAAAAAATTTTTTAATTAAAAAAATGAAAATTCAGGGGGTGGGGGGGGGGGCCCCCCAAAAATTGGGAAAAAAAAAAAAAAAAACACAAAAAAAAAAAAAAAATCATTTCGCAAAAGGGGGGCTCATGAATATTTTGGCCCCCAAACCATAGCGAGAAAAAAACCCAATATTTTAAAAAAGGGGGAGGGGAAGGGGGCACCTGGGGAGGGCAGCCCCCAGGGTTTTGTTTTTGAGAGGGGAGCAAGGGAAGGAAAAAAAAAGGGTTTCTTGCTACTTGGGGGGGGAACGGGGAAAAAAAAAAAAGGGGGGGGGGGGGGGGGGGGACTACCTTTTTTGCTTGAAAAAAAACAAAAAAGGGCACTGAAATTTTTTTTTTACTTTTCCCCCTTTTTCCCCAAACAAAAATCCCCCGGTTAAAAGCAAAAAACTTTTTGCGTAAAATAAATTGCTGGTTTAAAAAAAAAATTTTTAGTGCCAAAAAAAAAAGGGGGGGGAGGGGCATATAAAAAGTAAATCTGTGGCAAAAAATTTTAAAAAATTTGGGCATTGCCTAATGTTTTTGGGGGGAACCTCGAAGCCGCCGCCTAATTTTTTTCGCCAAAAAAAAAAATTTTTAATTTTCCCGGGAAAAGGGGGGGGGGGGGGGGGGGGGCGGGGGGGTACCCCCAAAAAAAGGGGGGGGGAAAAAAAAAAAAGGCGGGGGGGGGGCCCCACGGGGGCATGGGTTCAAGGGGAAAACATTTTGTCCGGGGGCGGGGAGAAAAAAGGGCGGCCCCGGTTTACCGCGGGGAGGCCCTGAGTGGAAAAACCCAACCGGCCGTACGAAAAGCCAGGGGGGGAATCGCCCCGGCCCTTTTTTTTTCCCCCGCAAACGGAGGCCCCCCCGGGGGGGACCCCACGGGGGGGCTTTTTGGGGGGGGCCCCATCAAATTTTGGGGAAAAAGGATTTCCTTTTGTCCCCCCCCAACGGCCACGGGAAAGGAAAAAAGGAAAAAAAAGCCCACCGAAAAAAAAGGGGAAATTTGGGGAAAATGGGGGAAAACAAAAAAAAAAAAGGGGCCTAAAAACATTTTTTTTGGCCGGGCGGGGGGGGAAACGTAGGGATTTTTGGGGGGGGGGGGGGGGACGTTGGTCCCCCACTCTCCTGAAATTTAGGTTGTACTTAGTGGGTTTAAAAAAAAGGTCCCGGAAAAAAAAAATTTCTTTTTGGTTGTGGAAAAACAATTTTTTCCCCACTTCCAAAAAAATTTAAAAAAAAAATAAAAAAAAAAAAAATTTTTTCCCTTTTTTTCCCCTTTTCGTTAAAATAATAAAAAAAAAACCCCCGGGAAAAACAGAAAAAAAAAAAACCGAAAAAAAAGGGGAACCCAAACCCCGGGGGGACAGGGGGTTTTCCCCTTTTTTTTCTTTAAAAAAGAAAAAAAACAAAAAAAAAACGGAAAAGGCCCCTAAAAACCTCCTAAAAAAAACATCATGGGGAGGGGAAAAGTAATTTTATATAAAAAAAATTTTTCATTTCCCCCCCCCCCTTTTTATAATTAAATATTATATTATATTATAAAATAATATATAAAAAATTTTTTTTATATATAATTAATGTATATATGTGTGGGTGTTTTGTTTTTTTGGGGTTTTTTGTTGTGTGGTGGGGTTGTTTGTTGTGTGTTTTGTTGTTTTGGCGTTGTTTTTGGGCTTTGTTTTTTGCGTTGGGTTTTATATATATAAATTATAATATTATATATTTTTAAAAAAATATTTAAATTATAAAATATAATATATTATTTAATTATATTTTTATTATTACTTTTCCCCCAATTTTATTAAAATTAATTTTATTATTAAAAATTATATTTTATATATTTGCAATTTTTTAAAATTTATTATAAAAATTTTTTAAATAATTATTTATTAATTTTATTTAAATTATTATAAAAAAAATTTTTTTAATATTTTATTTAAAAAAAACCCCCCAACCCCAAAACCCCCCACCCCACCCACCAAACCCCCAACCAAAAACATAATATATATGTATATTTATTATTAAAATATATAATAATATATTTTTTTATTTATATAAAAATTTATTTTTATTTAAAAAATATTAAAAAATTATTTTTAAAATGTATGTATATATTTTATATATTTTTATTTTTATATAAAAAATTATATTATATAATTATTTTAATTAATATATTAAATATTATAAAACCAAAAATTAATAATTAATATTTTTATATATATATAAATTTAAAAAATTTTTAATAAAAATATATATATAAATATTTATAGATTAAAAAATATATTTAATTATATAAAGGGTTGGTTTTTGTGTTGGGGGTTTTTTGGGGGTGTAGGGGGAAAAAAAGGGCAGATAAAAAAACCCTAAAACCCCTTTTTTTTCCCCAAAAAAAAACTTCGGGGGGACCCATTTTTTTCATTTAGATAAAAGGGAATTTTTTTTTTTTAAAAAAGATAAAAAAAAAAAAAAACTTCGGAAAAATAAAATTTTTTTTTGGGGGGGAAAAAAAGGTTAGGGGGGTTTTTTTTTTTTTTTTTTTTTGGGGGGAAAAAAGGGGGGTTAGTGGGGGAAGATGCTTTTTTTTTGAGTTCCCCCCCTTTTTCGTAAAGAAAAAATTTTTTTCGAAAAAAAAACTGGAAAAAAATTTCCTTTTTGTTTTTTAAAAACCTTTTATTATTGACAAAAAAAAAAAAATAATTTTAATAAATTTTAAAAAATTAAATTTTAAAAATATAATATATTATTATAATTATATAAAATATTTTAAAATTGTTATAAAAAGGGTTTATATAAATAAAAATTAAAATATTTTTTAAAATAAATTTTAAAATTTAAATTTTATATTCATTTTAAAAAAATTATACATATAAAAATTTAAAAAATTTCAAAAATTTTAAACATAAAAATTCATATGGGATCATCTTAAAATCTATTTAATTTTTTAAAATTGGGGTTTTGGGGGGGTGTTATCTGTTTGGGATTAAAATTAAAAAAATTTATAATATATTAATAAATATTTATATATATTTATTATAAAAATTTTTAAAATAAAAATTTTTAAATTAAATATATATTATATAATAATATTTTATAAATATAATTAATTATTATATATTTATTTTAAAAAAATTAAAAAAAATCTATCTTCGTGGTCTTTCAATTCTTACCCCCCCACCGCGCTTTGTTGTTTGTTTTGGGGGTTTTTTGGTTTGTGTGTGTTGGAGTTTAAAAATGTATGTTTGCAGGGTGTTTTTTTTCCATTTTTGGGACCTCTAAAAAATTCTTTTTTTTTTTTTTTACCAGGGGTTTTTTCCTACCCTTTTTTCCTTTCCACGCTCAAATTTTTAAAAAAAAAAACGCTACCGGGGGGACCCCCCCCTTTTTCCTAAAAAAAGGGGGCCCCCCTATTGGGTTAGGGGGGGGGGGGGGGTGGGTTCCCCGGGGGGTTTTAAAAAGGGCCCCCGGGGGGAAGAGGGGCACAAGAGCCCGGAAAAAAAAAAAAGGGGGGGGGGGGCGGGGGGGGGGGAAGGGGAAATACAGGGGCCTTTTTGCTACCCGGTGAAAAAAAAAACGGATTTTCCCACTCCTTTTTTTTCCTTTGGGGGGGGGGAAATTATGGGGAAAAAAATTTAGTCGGGGAAACCTTTGGGGGTTTGGGGGGATTTTTTTACGGGAAATTTTGCGATTTAAAAAAAGGGGAGGGAGGAAGGGGGTGGGGGGAAGGCGGGGAAAAAAAAAAGTCTATCCAGGGTTTGTTCAGGGGGAGTAGATAGGCGGGAGGGTCTGGGGGGAATCGGTTTTTTAAGAGGGGGGGGGGAAAGGGGGGGGGGGGACGGGGGGGGGAAAAAAAAAATCAGTTTTTCTTCCCAAAAAATTTTTAAAAAAAAATTATGTATTTTTACATAAAAATTTTTTTTTTATAAAAAATTTAAAATACCTAAAAATATATATAATTTATTATAAAAATATTTTAAATATAATATTTATATATTTTAATTAATATTTTTTATTTATATGTAACAATATATTGGGGGGAAATTTTTAAAAACCCTTAACATATACAGAAATTTTTTTACTTTTAATATATTATATCTATCTATATATTTTATTTAAAAAAAAACTTTTTACATGGCATTTAAATTTTACATTTAAAATTTTTTTTTTTTTTATATTTACATACATACAAATTTTAAAATTACACCCCCCAACCCCCACCCAAAAACACCCCCCAAAAAACCCCCCCCCAAAACAACCCCCCCAACCAACCCCCAACCCCCCAAACCCCCCCCCCCCCCCCAAACAATTAATTATTAAAAATAATATATAATATTATTTTAAATTTATTAAAATTTTTATAATAAAAATTTTATTAAAATTTTAATTGGTATATAAAAAATTTATTTCAATTTTTAAAAAAAAATTATACAAAAAAAACTTTTACATATACATTTAAATACATAAAAATTTTTAACGTACATGGAAAAAATTTTTACCAACCCCCCCCCCACCGAAACCCCCAACAAAACCCCCCACAAACCCCCCCCCCCCCCCCCCCCCAAACCCAAAAAAACCCCCCAACACCCCCCCCCCCCCCACAAAAAAAAAAAACCCCCCCCACCACCCCCCCACACCCCCCCCCACCCCAAAACCCCCCCACCACCCCCCCCCAACAACCCCCAAAACAAAACACCCCCCCCAACATTTTAATTATAAAATTATTAAAAATTAATTATATTTTATTAAAATTATTTTTTATGTGTGTGTTTGGGGTGTTTTTTGGTTTTTAAACCCCCCCTTTTTTAAATAAACATAAAATCCCCAACACCCCCACGCACCCACCCACCCCCAAACCCCCAAACCCCCCACACAACCAAATAAAAACCCCCACCCAAACCAACCCCCCCCCCCCACACCCATTTTAAAATTTTTAAATATAATATTTATAATTTTATATATAATATATTATAATAATATATATTTTAAAATTTAATTTTTTTAATAATTTAAAATTTAATGGGGTTGTGCAATAAAAATTAAATTAAAATTTTTGTGGGGCATTATATATATAAATTATTTAAAATAAATATAATATTAATATAATATTAAAAATTTTTAAAAATTTTATATAATATAAAAAATTTAATTTTTAAAAACCCCCCACCGGGGGGGGCGTTTCATCAAAAAAATTTTTCCCTTGGACCTACCTTTTTCCATTTTTATCCTAGGGGGGGCGGGGAAATTTAAAATTTTTTTTCCCCCACCTTAAACTAAAAAAACCTTTTCCCCCCCCCAAAAAAAAAAAAAAACATTTTTTAAAGCCCAAGGGCGAAAAAGGGGGGGGGAGAGAGAGGGGGGGGAAGAGGAGGGACAGGGGAGGGGGGGGGGAAACCCGGGGAAAAGGGGGGGGGGGGGGGGGGGGGGGGGGAAGAAAAGACACATTTTAAAATTTTAAAAACTATTTATTTTTTTTTTCCACCCCCATCCTTTTAAATTTTAAAATTTTTTTTAAACTTTTAATTATTTTTCCTTATTTTTAAATTTTTACTTTTTAACGTATTTTTTTTCCCCCAAAATTCCCACGATAATTTTTTTCCCCAGGGATATCAAACTCTTAATTGGTTTTGGGGAAAAAAAAAAAAAACATTTTTCCTTTCCTGTTGGGTATGTGGAAAAAAAAAAATAAAAATTTCATTCTCCCAAAAAAGGATTTTTAAAAAGGGAAAAAATTTTTCTTTTACCCCCCACCGAATAAGGGGAAAAGTAGGTTTAAAAAACCCTTTCAAATTTTTGTTGTTCGGAAAAAAAAAAACCGGTTTGGGAAAAAAAAAAAAAAAAATGTGATGGTTTTTTTACGTAAGGGGAAAAATTGTGGGGGGAAATATTTTTGTTGGGGGTTTACTTTAATGAAAAAAAAAAAGAGGGGAAAAAAAAAACCCCTTTTAAAAAGCAAAAAAAGGTCGGGGAACAAATAATTATATAATTTTAAAAATTATTATTTTTTAAATTTTAAAATTTTTTATTTATATAAATATTTTAAATTTTTTTTTTTTTAAGATAAAAATATTTGGGGATTTTTTGGGGTTTTCTTTCCCAGATCTTAAAAAAAGCACCCCTTTTTCCGTCCCCTTTTTTTTCTCATTTTTAAAAAAAAACCACATAAAAAAAAAAAAAGGAATTTGGGGCATAAGGGGGGGCCTGTTATAACGTTAATATATTTTACTTTCAACAAAGTTTGTTTTCATTTTTTTAAAAAAGGGGGAAGTTTTTTTGGGCCCCCCAAATTAAAAAAAAACTTTTTTAAAAAATTAAAACCCCAAACCCCCACACCCCAAACCCACCCCAAAACCCAAAAAAATATTTTTAAAATTATATATTTATATTTATAATAATTTATATTTTTAAAATTTAATTATATGAAAAAAAAAAATAAAATTAAAATTTATATGATATTATTAATTTTTTATAAAAAATTAAATATATAATTAATTTAATTAAAATATTTTTAAAATTATATTTTGTAAATATATAAAAATCGAAAAGACAGATGGGGGGAAAAAAAATAGATTAAAAAAAAAAAAAAAGGAAAAAAAAAAAAAAAGGGGATTAAAAACAAAATAAGGGATGGAATAGGTAGGATAGATAAAAAAAAGGGTTTTTTAAAAAAAAAAAAAAGGAAAAAAAAATAAAAAGGAAAAAAAAAAAAAAAAAAAAAGGGGAGGGGGGGCGGG
>NW_023645232.1:0-8245 GCF_015228065.2 Penaeus monodon | reverse complement strand
ACCCCACCCCCCCCCCCACCCCACACCAAAAACCCCCCACCCACAAAAACCCCAACCCCAAAAACCACACAAAACCACACCACCACACACCCACCCACACACACCACCCACACACCACACACAACAATAAAAAACAAAAATAAAAATATAATAAACACAAAACTATTACAATAACCATTATATAATATTATAATATATATATTATAATAATATATATATAATATATAATATATATATTAAATATTACTATATACACACATACATATAAATATATAAATATATATATATAATATATTATATGATATTTATATATATATATATTATATTATATATATATTAATATATATATATATATATATATTATATAATGTATATGTATATAGTATTCATGTACATAACTGTATATATATATATTTTCATATATATGTATATAAAAATTTTTTATATATACATATATATATATAATATATTATATATATAGATATATTGAATATTATATATATTATATATATATAATACATAATATATATATATATATATATATAATAAATATATATATAATTATATATACATACATATTAATATACATTAATATAATGGTATATCATATATATATATGATATATGTATTATTTATCTATAATATTATATATAATTTATATATATTAAAATATATGTATCATATTATTATATATTATATATATAATATAATATTATTATATATATATTTTATAATTATATACAGTATACATTAAAATATTATATAATATAATATATTATATATATATATATTAAATATTAATATATATATATAAAATTATAATAAATATTATATATATAATTTTATATATAATGTGGTGTGTGTGGTTGGCGTTTGCGTGGTGGCGTTGTGTTTGGTGTGTGTGTGTGTGTGTGTGTGGGTGTGTGGTGTGGTTTGTGTTGTGTGTGGTGTGTGTGTGTTGTGTGTGTGTGTGTGGTTGTTTTGTTGTGTGGTGTGTGTGTGTGTGGTGTGCGTGCGTGCGTTCGTTAGTTCCGTGCGTGTGTTTGGCGCGGCGCGGCGGCGGTGTGTGTGTTGTGTGTGTGGTGTGTTGTGTGGTTGTGTGGGGTGTGTGTGGGGATGAAGCAAAGTGGAGGTGAGTACATGTGGTATAATGTATATACGTATAATATTATACAGATATAGAACATACATACTGTTACTGTATATAAAATACATATCTGTAATATAAAAATATACATAATATTATAGAAAGATATATGAATATAATTAATGTACATAACATATTACTTATATGTATAGTATACATTACAAACATAATTATTATATTACCGTACATATATAACACACATATAAAAAAATTACATAAATAATATTATATTAATATATATTTATATTAATAAAATAATATATATAATATATATATTATATATTATATAATATATATATATATATAATATATATATATATATGTATGTATGTTATGTATTGCATGGTTTACTGGGACGTGTTTATTTTTTTCTCCATACGGTTTCGGTCGGCTGGAGAGTCTGACAACTCATTGGACGGTTTAGCTGAAGTTTATTAAAAATATTAAATGAAAAACCCCAAGGACCTCAAAAAAATCTAGGGGATCCTCCTCGCAAAGAAAATTTTATTAATATTTTTACACTTATTTTCTTTCTCCTGCTTTCGTAATGCATTGTAGATTTCTAAAGCAAAACCCCCTTCGGTGATTCTCCCCTTGCATTCTATTTCAGCCGAAGAAAAAACTGATATCATTATGGATTTGTTCCTTTCAGAAAAAAGCAATGCGGTAGATAAATAGAAAAAAAACGGCCGTGAAAAAAAAGTTCGTTGCCTTTTTCATTTCAGACGAGTTAGTATAAAAAAAATTGCGCTTATCTGCAGCTTCCTTTTGATGGTAGGGGAAAAGGCAAAAAACGCGCTTTGTTTGAACTGTTTTTTGGAAGGCAGATTTGATTCAGATTTTGGCAATATAATTTACCATTAAGAAACGATTCTTTTAGGAAAAAAAAATGTCCAAGTATATATTTCCTTCTTCTCCTCCATGGTCATCTCCACTAATTAACTTCCCAAAGCAATAAAAAAAAAATTGAAAAGGGTTTTTTTTAATATAAACCGTAAAACTTTAAAAATTCATTTTCTTCAAAAATTTCTTACTTCTTCCATAAAAAAGGATTGTTAAAAGTTGGGGTATGGGCAAAAGTTTTCTTGCAATGAAAAAATTTTTAAAAACATTCGTGGCATTTTTTTTTTTTTTTTTTTTTCATCCACATACTGTATTTAAAACTTAATGTTCTTTAGAGGAGGAATTGTTAATTGTGGGAATTTTCAAAAAACACCCCGTCATCGTCCTCGGATTTACTCAGTGTTTATTTTAACATGAATACCAATTTTCTTTTTCTTTTTTTTAATTAAAGAATAGAAAAAAGAAAATACATTAGCGGTAAAATATTAAAAAAGCCTAAACTTTTCGGGAGTATCCCACGCCGTTAGAATTGCTCTCGACCATGACTATAATAGTTTTCCCCTAAAAATATCAATCCCACGGTTTTCTGTTTATTCCCAATAATTATCACAGGAAAAATGGACAACGTGGACATGCTATGGGGACATTTCAAACAATCTTCCTGTAACTCATTTTTCAGCTTGGACCTTTGGTAGTAGGTTCACGGGGCGTTTTAGCCGAAGGCGTATGGGAGAAAAGGAAAGGTAAGGCGATCCTGATAAAACTTTTAAGCTTTATTGTTGTTACGCCTCCGCCTCCCGGCTGAAAGTTTCCATCCTCGATGATTTATGTATATATATATAATTATATATATATATATATTATATATATATAATATATTATAATTATAAATATATATTATATATATATATATATAATATACATATATATACATATAATTATTTACATATATATGTATATATGTATATATATACAATATAATATAACATATATATGTATAATATACATTATATATTATACATATATATACATATAATGTGTGTATATATATATTATATAATATATATATTAATATATATATATATTTAACAACCACAACGTGTGTTTGTGTTGTGTGTGTGTGGTGTGTGTGTGTGTGTGTTGTGTGTGTGTGTGTTGTGTGTGTGGTGGTTGTGTGTGTGTGTTTGTGTTGGTGGGCCGCGCGGGCGCGCGAGTAACATATATGTAATTTATACATATTACATAATACATTATATAACATATATGTTAAATATATATATATTACAATTATATATATACATATATATATATATATAATTATATATAATATATATATAATTATTATATACATATATAGAAGTGTATAATATATTATACATTTGTATTATGTTAATATATGTACCACGTATATATAATTATATATATTATATATAATAATATTATATAATATATATAATATATAGATATATATATAATATATATATTTTACGTGTACATATTACAATACATGTTGTGGTGTGTGTGTGGTGTGTGTTGTGTGTGTATATAATATATATATAATATATAATATTATATATATATATATATATATATATATATATATATATATATATATAGAGGAGAGAGAAGAGAGAGAGAGAAAGGAGAGAGAGGAGAGAGGAGAGGAGAAGAGGAATTTTATTAGTATATATACAATATATTCATATTAGATGAATTATATATATAAATCCCATATTAAAATAAAAAATCATGTGTTGTGTGTGTGGTGTTTAACCGCCATATATGTTTTTATGTTCATTCTCTTTGTTGCACACAACTCCACCAACTTGAAAATGTAAAAAACATGCTTACATCTATATGATGTTTATTCACTTTTGTTGCACTCTGCCTTAGTGAAAATAGGGGGACGGTTGTAAAAAAAGTCAAAAAATTATTAATTATTCTCAAAAAAAAAAATAAATGTCTAAAATGTATTTTTCACTATTCAATTTTTCCAAAACCATATGCAAAATGTAAGGCGGGGATAAGGGGAGCTTTCTTCAAAACAAAAAAAAAAAAAAAAAAAACACATTTTCACACAAAGGATTTTATTTCATAGCCCATACACATTTCATAAGATTTTACTGCCTTTTTTCTCTATATGTGATAAAAGGAATACTATTTCCCTAGCTAGGTGTTTACAGTCACAGCTCCGTAATACTGAAATGGAAAAAGATAGAGAATTGATCGATACAATCTTACATACATAATAAAAATGCATATGTAACTTACAGTTAAGTACGTACCTTAGAATAGTTTGGAAAAAAAAAAAATGGGGGGGGAAATCTAAAATTTTCCTCTATGTTTCCTACTTTGTATTTCAAAAGCTAACATTTTTTGAAAATGCTGTAAAAAAGAAAACTAATACTTTTTATTCATAAAAATGTGGTCTGCATATGAATTCTAAAAAGTCCTCTTGCTTTCTCGTTCTTAATCATTATTATCATTTCCTTTTCTTTTTTTTCTTCTTCTGTATCTTGGCCTTAGCAAGCGCCTTCCGCTGTACGAGAACGCAGGTGTCAAGAACCCTTTGTTGGCCTGTGAAAAGAGGAGGGGAAATTAACAATGATGTGGAAATTATAGAAAAAAAACATACGTGGAAAAAAAACGCGATAATGATATTAACAGGGGTTTCATTAATGACAAACTAAAAAATCCTGTTTTTTATATAAAAAAAACTTTACCATATCAAATATATCCACAGGACACACCATGCAAAATGTTACTTATCAAAAGTATTTTCAGATTTCACAGGCACTTCCTCAAGTATAATTTTGCCCTGCTCCCCTGAGAAATATAAAGAGCCATCTCCCCAATTAGTAAAAAGGCAAGCCCTTACTCCACCCGCTGGGTCCCGACTCATGCCAACCTCATCGTCCCAAACTTTCTGCTGGTCCGAGGGTCCTCCTCCTGGTGGAGACGAGAAGGAATTAGTAAGGGTTCCCATTTCTCTAAACTTGGGCGCCGGATTGCTGAATCGATTTCAGGCAAAAACGTAGGCCTAGGTTTGCGATCCTCGCGGCAGGAACTAAAGGTCAAGAGAGCACTAAGTGTTATTTTCGAGCTCATCCGCTCGCCTAGGTAATGGACGTTAGCTGGAAGGGGATTTACAGAAGAAAAAAATTACTTCCTTGGCGTAAAAAGGCAGTTTTCCTTCTCCATTCAGTATTACGCGTTTTTTAAGATGGAAAAAAATAACGGAATGCAAAAAAGATTAAATCATTACAATTAATAGAGGTATACCCCTGTCGAGGGTGCCTTAGTTAAACAGCCTTACCGAATCTCGAAACAACGCCCCCAGAATCTTGTGTTCTTTTTTACCCTTAGGACAAAAAAAAAAAATACATAGGCTTTCTAGGCGGGGACTTTTGCTAGAAAAAAAAAAAAAAACACGTTTATTTCGCTGGTTTCGCATTCCTCCTTTCCATTATTGTTTTGTCTCCCAAATTTTCCGGCAAGTGTTGCCACCCAGGACTTCGGGCTTCTATAAAGAGTTAATAAATCAATGCTTTACCTTTGTATCCTTACAGGTTAAAATTTTTCTATATAACATTGCAATGTAAAGTCAACAGCTGTGCAAAAAATCTAGACAAATTGCAAAAATGGTTGCTTATGGTTATTAAAAAAAAAACTCAAAAAAGATATTTTTTTTTGTCGGAAAGTTCTGGGGCTCCGTCCAAAAGCTTTCGCCATCCTTTCAGTAGGAAAAAGAGGGGGCTGGTGGACATATACAAAATGAATAACTATATCGACGGGCCCGCATTAACGGGGGGCCGTTCTATAAGGGGTTAATATTTGCTTAGACTAGTTGATTAAAGATTGTAAAAAACCATTTTTGTCACAAATTTCACAGTTGGAACAGCTGTGTGCAGGTAAGAAAAAAAGAAACAAGAAACAGTGATAATGAAGATGATAAATGATGATGATGATCGTAATAATAAATAATAATAATAATAATAATAATAATAATAATAATAATATAATAATAGATTAATAATAATAATAAATTATAATAATAATAATAATAAATAATAATAATTAATAATAATAAATAATAATAATAAATAACAATATAATAAATAACAATTAATAAAAACAACAAAACAATAATAGCAATAACATAAAGAATAAGATCAAGAACAGTGATAATGATGATGATAATGATTATGATCGTAATAATAAAATAGTAGTAGTAGTAGTAGTAGTAGTAAATAATAAATAAATAATAATTAATAAATAATATAAATAATAATTAATAATAATAATAATAATAATAATAAATAATAGATTAATAATAATAAAAAATATAATAAAAAAAAAAAATAACAATAATAACAAAAACAATAAAAACCAATAAACTAAAACCCAACACAGTAAAAAGTGGGGCCGACCACCGCTGGCTTTCCCCGGCATTTAGCAAACTCTATTTTATGAGGCTTTTTTTCCTTTTGTTCGGAGTTTGGAGGCAAGCTGGACGCAGCACTCGAAGCTGTCCTCGCATTCCATTTCCCTACGTTCTCACACAGCGTGCTTTTCTGTCGGCGAAAGGGGAGGTGCGGCCGATGGTGATTGAGGTGGCTGTTATGTGAACGGGGGGTGTGTGTGTGCGCAATCGCATGTGCACAGACAGACAAAATACAGGGACACACACACACACAAAACACAACACACCACACAGGGGGGACACAACACACCACACCACCCCACCCCCACACCACACACACACAACACCACCACACACCACATATGTATATGTTTTTCTGACTCCTATTTTTCCTCAAAAAGCAAAAAAAAAAAAAAAAAACTTACTTGGCAAATATTGTGGGAATTATACCATCGAAATTGGGCCGTCTGCGCTCTGAGTCCAAGCAAGCAGGGCGGCGATCAACACAAACAGACAGAAAACCTTCATGGTGACCGAAACAAACGAGGGGGGAGACGATTCGTTTCTTCTGCCTGGAAAGGAAGTCATCGTTTAGTTTTATCGTTATCGTTTTCTGTTTTTTGTGGTCTGTGGTTTAGCGGAAAAAGATTCTGTTAAAATGCTCATTAGGGGGGACCTGCGGATGTTTCTAACGAGGGCCTTTAGCAAACGCGTTGATCTTGTAATGGGGTCCTTTCTTCAAAATGTAGGCCTAAAAAAAAAACATTTCCTTGTATCAGTATACTTATGCAAAATCAACATTTTCCAACACAGGATGTTACACCAAAGCACACGCTCAGATCTTTCCTAAAAGGTTAGTGGCCTACAGTTTCCATTCTAACCCAAATTTGGACAGATAAACATTTTACAGTCCGAAGGCCGTTTCGTTTTTGTAAAAGTTACTGTAAAATACATAAGTTTTGGCAGTGAAAAAAAAAAAATAGTCGAATATTCTCCACACTTTTTCCATGGCCTCTGGGGACCATGAAATCTCTGTGACACTGAGAGGAGGAGGCTCATTATGTGGGGAGGGGGGGGGGGGTAGACCATAATCCGATAGTTTGTACCTGGGAAAAACAAGGTCTAAATACAATTGCTACAATTTCCATAAAAAAACTCTACAACTTTTCTAAAGCGCCTCCAAAGCTATAACTACAAGTTTTTTTACAAAACCCCCACATGTACTGCAAGGAAAAACCCCTCTCCAAACGTTCTCAAGAAGTTTCTAAACACTCCACAACTTTCACCGAAACTCCAACAAAAATAAACAACTTCCATTAGTTACACCACGCCGCTTGACACCTTCTACAAGATCTTACAGGACACGCCCTTCTCACGGAAGGGGCGGACGCGTCACCTCGACCTCAAGGCGGACCCACGAAAGGCCAGAGAAAAAATTTGAAAAAAAAAAACAAACTTGCCAATATCTCAGTCCGAAATTTACAGAAAAATTAAAAAAAAAACAAATAAAGTAAATCCGAGGCAAGTTTTACCAATAAATTTCCGTCCGAATTTACTCAATAAAATAAATAAAATAAAAAGAACCCGAAGCCAAATTTACCAAAAACAAAAACTCGTATCGACGATCAAGGATTTATCGGTAATCATAATCGCAAAGTGGAAATCGGAAAAAGTGATTTGGTTTTATTAATTATGGTTGTTGTTATCATATATTTTTCATCAATTTAATAATAAAAATCAATATGATAATTTTTTCTTATTACTAGTTACTATTAAGATTTATTTAATAATAAAATCATATATTCATTATCATTATCATTATTTTTTACTAG
>NW_023645231.1:0-8246 GCF_015228065.2 Penaeus monodon | reverse complement strand
TCTTTAAAATGTTTCGTAATAGAGAAGTTTTGATTTTTTTACGTTATCCTTTTTTTCTTTTTGACTAGATTAAACAAGTAAAAATAAAAAGTAAGAAAGGAAATAGGCCATGATAGATAGAGAGACTGATGGATATATATTATATATATATTATATATAATATATATATATATATATATATATATATATATATAATATATATATATATATATATATATATATATATATATATATATATATAGATATATATATATATATATTATATATATATTTTATATAATATATATATATATATATATATATATATATATATATATATATAAATTATATATATATATATATATTATATATATATATATATATATATATATATATATATATATATATATATATATATATATCCATCAGTCTCTCTATCTATCATGGCCTATTTCCTTTCTTACTTTTTATTTTTACTTGTTTAATCTAGTCAAAAAGAAAAAAGGATAACGTAAAAAATCAAACTTCTCTTTTACCGAAGGACTTCATTTTACTATCGAACTATATTTTACAATATTTTATCTCTTGCCGAAACTGTAGCACAAATTTCAGTTAATGAGCACATTTTCATTACCATTTTTCTGATTTTCCATCTTCGCATCTTATGTATAGACGCATATGACCAATTTTATGTGACCACTTAAGACTTGTTTTACTGTCTGACTTCACGAACCTATTTCGGCAACGTTGACTTCCTACACTGTCATGACTTCAGCAGCAGAGTTTCTGTATCTTAACTGGTGATCAGAGTTATATTTTAACGTGTATATGAATATTCGTGATCTAGAAAAACAGTTTATATGAATATTCGTTATCTAGAGAACACTGCTTAGCCTGCGTAGACTGATCACGTGTTTTTGATACAAAGACGCTGTTCTTCCCACATTTTTGTGTGTGTGGAACTTCACTCTCGGTATTGAATCACAGAATTTTTTTTTTCTCTTTTACACTTTAATTTTACTCGCGTACACCAACTAGATTTGTTGGCACACAGCACACGCGCCCCGGGAATTACAATGCACACTTAATATTTCACTATCACCTCACCCTCATCCTCCCTCATAATTTACTGACGCTAACTGGCGACTCTGCAGAGGTCAGGACGGTGGTAATCGACGCAACCTCGACTGCTTCTCCTCAACTCGAAGACGACAACCTACAGGACTGTTGTATTCAAGCGTCGGTACCTTTATTAATGACGGTACGACTTCTGAGTATGTGACCCTCGTCCATGGCACGCGCGTGAAGGACGAGTACACCCAGGTCACATCTACCTCGTCGAGGATCTTCTTCTCTTTGCCTACGCGGTTGTCCGGCAGCAAGCCCGAAGGAGTCATGTCAACTGAGGTGCAGACGCGCGCGGATGACTATGCGACCACGCTCCTGACGACACGTTACATACGGACCCACATTGACGGGACTTACGCACAACAGATCGAGACGATAACAGATGTTCATCCAAATCTTCCTTTGTCTCAACAGCTCCTGTGAGAATTCCTGTCCATGGTACTTTCTTCACTCAAAGTCCCAGTGGGCAGCATGCAAAGCTGGAAGTGAGTTTGGTCGAAGGTGTCCTTAAGCCTGATCCGGTGGGAGATGAGATCGTGACGCTTATGGGAACCCAAGGACAGTTCATCAAGGAGGGGGTTTCACAGGCCACCACTTACAATGTGTTCACTGGGTCTTACGTTAAGGATCTCCGCACTTACCTGTTCTTTTTGGAAACACTGCCTTACCAGGACACACATTATCTGTGGGAGAGGTTGAGCCTTCTGAGACAATGCACACTGAAGTTGTTGTTAAGAAGGGAGGAGCACAGTCAAAGATTCTGGTCGACATGGAAAAGGACCTCCAGGTTATCATGCCTTCCAAAACTCACATAATAGACGCCACGTTGCCCCGATCTCCTGATGGGCGAGGGACTGATTGACGGCCGTAAAATGGGGGGAGTTTTCATCGAAGGATCCGAAGGTTTTGAGATGGAGGGTGCCCAGACCCAGAGCGGCGAAACAAGCATGCTCACGATCACCATTGGACGCCCAGTAGCCCACACTCGCATCATTCAAGCATCCTCTGTTGTGAATCCAGAGGAGGTGACAGTACTTAGCATGGAAGAAAAGCTTCGCGAGACAGATGTAATGGATAATGAAATTGATGACTCACTTTTGCGAGCTCGCAAGGTACATTTCACGGGTGATGAAATCATTGCTGACCTGCAGCCTTCTCCTCCTGTAAAGGTTGATATTCCCACCTTTACAATTGACCACTCTAATGTGCCCTCGAGGCTGTAGTTGGAGTCACTAGGAAAACTACAAATTCTGTGGGGAAGAGTGTCAGTGAAGGTCTGCAGCATTCATCCCAGCGTGAAGGAAAGTCCATTGATGACATTCGTGCTAAATTCAACCTTGAGACTGGAGGTGAAGATTCGGGACCTACCCACTGTAACCTATGTAGGTTTTGCAGACTTCACAACCACCATCGCTGACACTGTAGTAGTTTTCACCCACGATCAGGTTCACCTAACAAGGTACTCAAGCCCCAAGTTGCACCAACAAAAGAGGTGACCCCAAACCCAAAAGTTCTGACTCCAACTCTGGCAACAGAGGTTCCTGAGGTGACAACTTTAGCACCGCGTCTTGCTACTTCTCGCCACAGTGAAGAGGAAATTATCATTGGAACTCCCCCCCAGACTCCTCCACTTAAAACAGCAGAAAATGTTCCCGATGAAAAGAATATGGAAACAATGATGGTGTCCAAGACAGAAGGAACAATAGTGAAGACAACTGGAATAGATGATCATGCCACTGAAGGTGAGGTCCTTTCCACCATCTCTACTAGGCGATTCAACACTATTGACTTGTACCTACAGGTCTTGTGTCTTCCATTGGTGGCACCATTGTAATGAATGATATGACAACTCTCTTGACCACTTATGTGTACGGTACTTACATACAAGGACAGTATGCTCAAATTGTGCAGAGTACATCCAGCATTTTCTATCTTGTGCCACTGTCATCAACCCAAGGCATCCAGGCAACTAAGCCATTTGAAACCATTACTTCAACCATGAACTTTGACTACCCTGAACCTACAACAGAATTCTTTGATATTTATGATGAATATGATTATGAGGGAGCCACAACAGAAGATCTGCCTCCAAAGGTGTTTTGAAGAAATCGTTGATAATGCTCTAGGCAGGTCAGTTGCATCTAGTCCCAATCAGCAACAGATTGTAGACACAGACAAAGAAAATGACCAAACAGAATCCCCACTGAAGCCAGATCCAGTTGATGATTTAATAGATCACATCACCACTCTCACCTTCTATACTCCCTACTTCAAAGACAGTCAGACAACTGTTTCCACCAGACTGGAGACTTCAACAGTCCTTCGTCCCTTCCTCTTCACCCAAGATTCCACACTTGAGGCAACTCCCACTGAAGAACCAGAAATTTCTGCTACTGAAGAACTGACAACTCATACCGTCTACACTACCCTATTTGTTGATGGGTCGTCTACTGTTTCTAGCCAGATAGAAGTGCACACCAAAGGTGCCGAGGAGAGTATCCAGAATGATTTCTCTTCTGTCACCACAACTATTCTTCCTACTGTTACTGCACTGGAAGTAGATAGTGCTACTATTATACCTGATACTACACCATCTGATGAAGTTGCTGTGGTAGAAGCAATCAGCATTGATGAGTATGACCTGACCACTGAATCAGTAGTTGAATCTTTCACAGAGTCCATGTCAGAATCTATGTCAGAATCCTCGACAGATAGCTCTGCACAGGATGTGACAGAAGCTCCAGGATTCTCCCTGGATTCCTCATTGAACCCCCAAGAAGAAGTGAGCTCAGCATTCTTACCACGCACATATTACACAACATACACGTACTTTTCCACATACTACCGCTCGGGCACCTCGTCTATTGTGAGCAGCCTTGAGACCCAAACTAATGTGGTAACCGATCCCGGCGACCAGGATAAGTACAAGACTCTTACTCCTGAAGTACCAACATATCCTGTTACCTACTATACCACATTTACCTACTGGACAACATACTTCAAGGAAATACAACTTCATCTGTGAGCTCTGAGACGACATACTCTAATGTTATCACACCTACAGCACAAGTGAAGCCAACCATTGTTCCTGAACTTCCTCCTACAGTTTCCCCATCTCCAACATTTGTATCCACAACTAAATCTAGCACTCCTGCTGTGACCACATTCTATACAACTTACACATATTATGCCTCCACTTACATTGGAGATTCCATAATTGTAAACAGCCGATTGGAGACGAAAACCGAAGTTGTAACTGCTACTCCCACTCTTCCAGTGTTTGCCACAGCTACTGAAGAATCTACTAAATCATCTATTGTTCTTCCCTCAAAATCAACTGGACTATTGTCTACCATTCGAGGCAGCACTGTGGTTGATGGAACTACAACTATCTTCTCAACAGACATTATTGGCACAGTGGTTGATGGCCTTTATGCTCAGATTCAGTCGACAACCAGCTTTACTGTGGCTCCTACCACTACAAGTACTCCTGTCTTCCTTTTGCCAACATTCAGCAAGGAAACAAAGGAAACTCCCTTCTTCCTCTTCCCAACAACAACAACAAGTGAGGAGACCACCACCTCTAGATCGACTCCATTCTTTATCTTCCCACTTACCACTGAGGAGACAACAACAGAAACAACTCCTTTCTTCATCCTCCCCACTTCAGAGAAGGAAGAGTCAACCAGCACCCCATTCCTTCTGTTCCTACTGTCACAGAAGAGACAACCACTGAAAGTGAAACTGTGCCTTTCTTCATTTTCCCAACTAATACTCAAAAGACACCATCTAGCCTTGCTACCATTGAAGAACTGTTTTCAGCTATTGCTGAAAGTGTTCTTGATACTCCTACTTCTCGACCACAACTTTTCGTCACACCAGCTCTTGACTCATCACTGAATGATGCTGCCACAGATACATTATCCATAGAGTCAGCTACAGAATCTTTACCTGAGGAAGAAGCAGTTACAGAACCCCCAGAGGACGAGGTAATTGTTTCTCCTACAACAAAGATAAACTACAATTTGCTCAACATTCCCAGGCTTCAAAAAACGACCATCTGGTTCTCGCAATAGGCCAGACCTTTTCCCATTCATAAGACGTTCAAGCTTCCGACAGTGGTCTGCAACTGTTACAAATACTGGCTTGACTCCTACTGTCACAGCAACACCTGCAAGCAATTCTGATACTACAAGAGCAACTACATCCAGTCGCCCATTCAGGTTTGGTTTGGTACTTCAGCAGTAAGGACAACACCAACATCCTCACTCCGTTTACGATTCTCAACTCCTGGTGCATTTAGTGCTTCCAGTATTAGCCCAGGTGTGCCAGGACCAGCAGTCCAAGACCAGGAAGTACCTCTGGCTTTAGATTTGGCTCAACTTCAAGTGTGCTGAGAGGTTCCAGCAGTCCAGGTGGCTTTAGATTTGCTGGAACCCTTTCATCAGTTTTCCCTGGTAGTACTAAATCCATATCACCATCATCTGTCTTCTCAGGATTCACAGTAACAGCTGCACCTGAGTCTGACCTTGAAGTAGGCATAGAAGATGATGATAAATCTTCCTCTAATAACCCTGAATCAGGTTTTAGGCCTTTTAGTTTCCGTCCAAGACAGCCCTCAAATGCCCCAGGAACACGATCTTCTATTCCATTTGCACTTCTTAATCGCCGACCAAACACACCAAAGAGACCAAGTGCAAGTGTGAGTCGATTTGCCCCCAAGGAAAAAGATGAACCCGAGATCATTGAAATAGAACCAGAGATCCAGCCAACAACAGAAACTCCCAAAAACTTCCGTAGGCAAACCTTTGACGCACCTAGGCAGAACCGCTTCCGGCAAGGCCGCCCTGACTTGTCTAAATTGTTCCCCCGAAGAAACAGAGCTCTTCAGAATGAAGCTTCAGAAGTAAACCCTGTATATGTTGAAGCTGGAGGAAGGCGACTAACACAGGAAGAACTGGAGGAGATTTTGGCACAAGAAGTTTCAGAAAACAATTTTAAATAGAAGAAAGCGTCAGGCAGCATTTGGGCAACGCACTTCCCGAGGCAATGCAAGACCAAGTAGGAATAAAACCCCCCACCAGACAACAGTCGTAGAGCAAGAGTATCACGTCCTACAGCACGTGTGGCTCCCTCTCCACCAAGATCAAGCAATAACTCTCCTTTCACACTTACCCCTGCACGTGGAAGGAGTCGTGCCCAGAACCAGAGCCTAAACCAGCTCCACCTCCTGAACCTGCGAGGGAGAATCCAAGAGCTCGAGGTTCTACGGCCCGCCCGTCAAGGACAACTCCTTCAACTAGCCGCACTACCCTTCCACAAAGACCCAGATCAAGCAGAACAAGGAGTGCTGTTCCCTTAGGAAATATTCGTGGAAGAGGCTTTAGACGTCCCTCTACAGATAACAATTTCCGTCCTTCCAGTAAATTTACTCCTAATCGTCAGTCTCCCATAATTCCTCCCGCAAGAAATACTGCCAGGCGACCAACACTAAGCAGTAGTAGAGGTAGTACTCGTGACTCAGACCGCAACAAACCTCAAGAAAACCAATAACTGCATTCCGAAAGAAGCCGTCACCTGAAGTTCCAACAGAGCCACCTGCAATCTTTCCCAGTGATGATGGAGGATTCTTGATTCAAGAGGAAATCACTGTCACTCGCGAAATTCCTGTGAAAGCCACCATCCCAGTGGTTGAGAATGGACAAACTCAGCAAAAGGAAGTTATCACAGCTTCTTTACAAACGGAGATAATTCAGCCTGATCAGATCACACAGGTACTATAGATGGGACTGTCAGGCTTGTACTTAGCACCTTTGCTGGAGAAAACGATATCACTCACTATGTTGTAGATCCTGTGGAAACCACCACAGTGACACACACACGTACTTCATTGGAGGTCGCCGTACCTCAGTCCCTGTTGAGCTTCCAACAACTGCCTATAGTGTGGTCACAGTGACAGAGACCAAGGCTGGTGGAGACATCCAGCAGCTGCTTTCATTACTTCTTGGACAGCAACAGCAACAAAATCCTCTGCTAGCTGCTCTTGGTTTGGGACAACCTATGACCAGTGAGAGGGTACACACACGTTCCTATGTCACTACTGTTACTAATCACATATCAACAGCAATTCCTGTCATCTTGCGTGGTAGAACTATCCAGACCACCATTGTAGAGACTGAGGTGAAGGTAATCACTGCTACGGAATTAAGTACAGAAACTGTACTTGCGCAAAATACTGCATCCCCTTTCATCAATCCTAACCCCCTCAACCAGCTTCTGCCAATCCTCCTACAGGGTCAGCTGCAAACAACAATCTCCACAAATGAGACCCACACGAGAGCCATCTATTGATACACAGTCAATCACCCCACAATTGCTGGAACAGCATTAAAACAGCAAGAAGCACTGAAAGCAGAAAATCTTCCCACACCATCCCCTCCATTACCTACACCAGTTGAAACTTCAATTGTGACATTATATGTCTCAGGAAAACGGCCAGGAGAGTTTCAACGCTGTTGTCAACAGTAACTTTAAGTGGTGATTCAACTCGTATCAAACGTGGTTCTCTCTCCACAAAGGATGTGCAGCCAACAGTCCTTCCCATTATATAGAAACAGACAAAGGTATCTTCCAACTCCCAGAAACTTATGAAGCAGATGACATGGATTGGTTTATAATGTCTGCTATGAACGAGATTGACACTGGTGATATTAGAAAAGTGACACCAAGCTTAGAATCTGTGTTAGGAGATTTAAGTCAGCATTCATATCAAGCACCCGAAAGCATTTCCTACAAAACGAGTCCTTTTTATGGGAGGGCCCCGCTGAGTCAACCCCGCTCAAGCGGAATGTTCGTAGTGCACAAAGGGGTAGCAATGAAAACCAAGGTGAACTTCGATTCCCAGGTGCCAGGAAGATCCAGGATGGAACTCGTCAGCAGATGTTGAGGATGAACGCCCCGTTCTTGGACAGTTCAATATTCAGGTCTCAGATTCCAAAGCCGTCTGATTTCTGAGCAATCCAGCAGCTACAGGCACCAACAACCTACTACACAACATTTACATACTACACAACACTTGTGATGATATTGGCGTGAGTATTTGCAGAGCTCAGAGGAAAATATCACTCAGTTGGCACTCA